>NW_007578187.1:0-4268 GCF_000690725.1 Stegastes partitus
TGCAAGCCTTCAGGAACAATAAAACCAAGTCACTAAGCTATGCATTTGAAAATCCCAAGTCCATGTTCATCAAGCTGTTGCAAAAAGTTATCAAACACAAGCAACTGCAAACTTTGAAAACCAAGACATCAAGGATGCACATTTACACGTTGGCCCCCCCGTGTCAATCAAATCCAAGAAAAGCTTCCCTCGACGGCTTTTATTGTAATAGGTGTAAGCAGATCTAAGCAGAGCAACAGCCCGAAAGCCAAGCAGCCATTGAAAAGGGGGGACATGAGTAATCCTCCCGAGGACTACGTGATGAAAAGGCTAAATCTGAGCGCAGTATAAACACGCTGACTGTTCTTTAAGTGGTTCTCTGTGTCCTTTCAACCTAATCTGTGTTGCTGTTTCTGTCAGAGGGGAAGTTTGTGGAGGTGTTCAGATCCTCCCTCGCTGTGGTCTTGGTTTCTTCATCACATTTGCTCCCCAAGTGCGCAAAAAAAAAAAAAAGCAGAAAGGAATGTTTCATACGGATACATTCTGTCCAAACCCAATCTGGTTTATTTCAACTTTGATATTGGTGGTTATATGAGCAAAAGTAGAGCAAAAATAAGACAGGGGCAGGTCATTCTGGGAAGAAAAAGTAACTGGAAGGCTAATGTCAGGGAAGCACAACTGAGCTAAGGAGTAGATGTATGTGTGTGATAAAGAGCTTTTAAAACGACCTGAGAAAACAGTGTTTTGAAGTTTGCAACATGAAGCAGTGTTAGGTCATGAGAAATATCATCAGCATTTTTTGTCTCTGGATGCAGGAATATTTATAAATGCAAAAAATGCACCTTGGCATCTGATAAAAGGAGCTTTAAAGCAGATGTATTATTAATTTTCAAAGCAAGCTATTACAGTCAAAATTAGATGTTGATATAAAACAAAACAGACTTTCAACAGTTTGGGAATAATACAGGATGGAAAGACAGCAGGAATCTTAGGCAGAGGCCACCTTTGATGCACTCTCTGTTAGAAAAACTGTACTGAAGTAGAGATTTTCAACAAAACATCAAAAAATATCCAACTTTCAAACTGAATTAGTTTATAATACTGAGAACATGAGCCAGAAAATAAACACTAAATACCTAATAGACTTTGGTATAATAGTTAGAAACTGATAACAAACTACTTTATTGTTTGTCATACATGTATGTATAATTACACACATTTTCCCTTTCTTACACACACACACGCACAAACTTGCTGCGTCAGCGACTTGGGCGCACTCAAGGTCACCCCGAAATCCGAGCCGCATCCCCTACACATTCCACAGGCTGCTTCTCAACGCTGGCAACGGCATCGCGCACAAACACGCACACATCCTTTGAGCACTTTGGTGGCGTGAGCGCGGCGAGTCACTCCAGCTGGAGAGCCTTCAGTCACAGCTCATCACCATCACTGGCACCGCATCTCTGGGCGCTTCCAGCCTGGATTCAGCTTTTCCCAAAACGAATCCTGCATTAGCAGCTCATCTGACCGCGTCTCTCATCTCTCCGCGACCGATCGGCCGCGTTTGCGACACGTCCCCCCTCCTCCTCTTTTCATGGTGATGGACGAAGAATGAATGTGAAATGTGTTTCCTTCCTATGATGGTATTAGTAACACATGGGAATGGCCGTGGAAATTCCCTTATCAGATAAGATGTTTACTGCAGCTCTTACTCTATGGTCTGTCTCATAGAAGTAGCTCATTTTTCTTGAGGGCTTCCTTGTTCATGCAAAGGACAAACAAACTTAAACTACTACTGCTTTGCAAGAGTAAAGTGCATTTTTATGCTGCACAAGAAAGAGTGTGTCAGACTGCATCATGCACCAGCACTGGATAAAGGAACAATAATGTTAACATGACAGCAAAAAGAATCATCGCCAATATTACCTCTCACTTGTGCTGTTCTAGTCCTATTGCAGCTTACTTATTTCTGTTTTCAGTAATGTATCATACTTGTATGTTATTGCTTTTCTACTGAGCACTGCATTTCTCATGATTTAGTTTTCTGAGTCTGACAAAAGAGTTTCCTTCAGGATTAATAAAGTTTTATTGCATCTTATCTTTAAAGTAGATCACTGGGTGTTTTTATTTTTTCCTTGAAAGTTTGTATATTTTTTTCCCCCCTCTTATATAATAGTATCACACTGCTTGAGGACTGGTTCTTAGAGTCATTAACAAAGATGCTCAAATCTGGATGGGACGAAAACTAGAATGGAAAAGGTGTTAAAATGTTTTTTCACTGATGCAAACAAGTGTTTAAAAATGTCTTGATTTTTGCAAATACCTTCTTCTGTTTGTGTCGTGTAAAGCATCTCGAACTGTGTAAACATTCAGTGCATTGTGACTCTAAGAGTAAAAAGATTCATATTTCACCAAAGACTAACTTTTTAATTTACTGCCATGTAGTTCACGGCTACTTTATTACACCAGAAATATCAATATATGGCGCATCCAACTGAAGTTCAGATGCCAGACAGACACTGGAAGTCAATAAAAACTGGAAATTAAGGCAAAGACTGATGATACCAGTGATGAGATTACAGAGAAATGCCAAAAGTCGGGTTTCGTGTCCTCAAAAAACACCTCCGTATAAAGTCCTCCAATTAACACGGTTGATTCACAAGAGCAGACTTCACAGCATGACAGGTATTTAATCTGTGAGCTGTGACCTTCACACAGGCTGTTGGCCGTTCGTCATAGGTAGAGAGGAAGAAAAAGGGAGATAAGTTACTCCAGGTGGCCGCGATAAATCACCTCCTCAAAGGAGACATCTTCCCCGGCGTCTGCGGAGCGCTCTCTGACCCCGAGGGGGTCGCAACCAACCTGCACGGGGGCCATACATCCTCCTGCGCCCCGCCGTCCAAACCCTCATTGCTCTTAACCCCCCTACAGGCTTCAAAGGCCTCGGCCACATGAGACACTCGCACATGTGCACACATTGTACGCAAGAACGTGTCCGAGGAGCACACTCCGCGCTCTCTCCTGCTTCTCGGCCGCTACGCCCACAGCAGGTCAACTGTTTCCAGCGCGCCGCTCTCAGCAACCTGTTCTCTGTTTGCCGGCCGTGACCAGGCAGCCTTTGGTCACCGCCGGGCTCTCACCACCCGCAGCAATAACGCCACAACAAATTTATGGAGGCCTGCAGTTGACCCTGTTCCACTTTGTACTCGGAGCCCAAACCTCAGGAAAAAAAAAAAGTCGACTGTCAGGGATTCACACTGGTTGCACAGAACAGAAATGTTGCACATGGGTGTGAATACCGCAAAGAGCTGCTATATCCACAACAAGATGCCCCAAACACAGACGGGCACATGCACAGACAGACTGACTGCTTTAGCCACAAAACATACCAGAGATAAGTCTGACAGCATAAAGAAATAAAAAAAAAGAAAGTCTTGCATATTAAGAAGCCAATTCTGACCCATTATGGGGAACTTATATACATATTCCTTACTGCAAAAGGTTCAGTTTTGTAGAAAAAGGATTAATATGTTTAAGTATGTTTTGCTTTTCTTGTATACAGATATTTATTCTTATGACTTTGTCTCTCTACACAACGCTACACTGCTTCGACATTCTAAAAATAAGACTGATTGATAAATATATTCTGAATAATTTCCAACAAAGCAGCCCCACTTGTATCTGTATCTTTAGTTTTTGCAAACAAGCACACACTACCTCACACATCCTGATAGACACAAAACAGGTGTAGATGCTGGCACCACATTCTGAGGCATTCGTCTCGACACACTTCCTCGCTTCTATCTTCCACCAGATTTTCTTTTTTTTTTTTTAAACATTGTCTAACCCACAATTCCCATCAATGCATCTGGCTGCTCGTCTATCTGTCCGTGTGGTTTGGGCTTACTGGAAAAAGCCACAAGCCACCGACTAATGCCGGGGGTTCATTTCAGACATATTGAGAGACGACAACAATAGCGCCACCACAATATGTCACTTTACCCCGCAATATCACCTCCGTCAAAGGAACTGATGCTTCTGTTTTTACTCAAGGTTGTTCAAGGTTTATATATAGCTTACACACAGACAGCCTTAACTCATTTCAGATTACCACCATTCTCATGTCTGGGTGGCAAATATGAAGGTACAGCCAGAAGCAGCTGACTTAGAATCACGGGGGAATAGTAAGCCTGGCTGTGGCTAAAGGTCACAAAACCCTCACGCTGCGACCTCTAAACCGAACTTATTAACACGGTAGCTGCTTGTAAGTATGATCCATCTTTTTGTTT
>NW_007578187.1:4651-99326 GCF_000690725.1 Stegastes partitus
TTGCCTCCACAGACAATAAATATATCAAACTTGCATTTTTGGTTTGTTTCCATATTTACCTCCTCTCTGTTCTATTTAAACACAGCCTGCAGTTCAACCTAGCTCGCCTGAAAACTCTTTGATTTGTTGTCACTTGACTGTTGGCCACAGCTGAGTCATTCATGGCTTCTTGTTTGCACCAGAGTCTTTTATTACTATTTTTTTTGCAGGATCTGGTTGATGCAAACTGTTTATTTAGTTTGAAGTGATTTTTATGAAACATTGTGACTTTAAGCTTGGATTTGATAAAGTTTCCAACAGAGCCATATGTCTCAGATGATTAGTTCAAGGACCGTCTGAAAGTTGAAAATCTGACAATTCTGTGTGTGTTTCTACAATTTCTAAATCAGATAAATGCTGCCACTTGGATGATTTTTTTTTAAAAAGAAAATGTGACTTTTAAACCCACCGGTGGGTTTTGGGGGTTTAGAGGGTTGAATATTTGGGGTTGATAATCTTGGATTTCCAACTCCACACAGTTTTGTTGTACGTTAAAACTTCTCAGCTGTGTTCATCCGTTCTAACCAAACCGGAAGACATGCAGAACTCCCTCTGATATCACAAAAACTCTTCCTAAGCTCCCAAATCTCACAAGGCAGATATATTAACATGGTGCACATGAACAACTATTACACAAACACACACACACACACACAGCTTTTGCTCCCAGGCCTGACCGCTGGAGCAGCACATCTGCCCGGGGATCAAATTCTGTGTAGGGGAACCGTATCCACATCCTGACAGGAAGCAGCGCACAGAAGGCTGAAGGAGCCCCGGTCCTGCCGAGGACCAACTGCTGCTGTTTTGTACTGCTGGACCGCTACGCCACAATACACTCTGACCTCAACACCCAGCCCCAAACACATCCTCCAAAGAGTGTGTCAGTGCTGCATAGAACTTCTTCAAGAAACCTTTTGCATCTTTAGTTGATATTTTATGAGCTTTGAGTCACAAAGATCAGTTTTACTTTTTGTCAACAGTCACATGAATCTTATTTATGAGCATACAAATGAGACCTTCATCTCCTTTTAGCATCATGAAAGTCAACATTTTTGGAAGGTCATGAACTATCCCGCATTCACAACAGGTCTTTTCTCAATGAAATCCCTTACTGTTACAGTTTAAATAGAAAAAGCCCAACAGAACATCACAAGCATTCAGTTTTCCCTTCAGCAAAGTGACACATAAAGAGACACATTCATGATTACTACACATAAAACACTTCATATTTTTCCTTTAAAACAGCTCCTCATGAGGTTTGTTGATTACACAGAGGATTACCTTAAAGGAGAAAAGTGAACTTCTGACTTTTTCAGCTTTTCAACCAAAAACAAACACCTTAACTTCCCAAATAGTCCCAGTTTTAGTCATTTAAAGCTCATTTTGTAAGTAACGGGCCACTATGGTGCAACTTTCTCTTGGAAATTAGGAGCTCTGGCAACAGAAACATCAAGTGTTTCAGCTACAGTCATGGGGCAAAACTAAACTAAAGTCTAAATGGAGAAAGAATCAAAACCAACATAATTCAACATTGAAGCCATTATATCAGTTTTACCAAATTCTTCATATTTCCAGTGCACCGCCAGCGGATGAAAGGGATCAGGACTCATCTATTCTCTGTGAACCTCACCAGCCTGTAGAAACAGGTGGCAAACTGGCTGTGCAACTCAGATTTATGGGCAACCTCCCACATGTTTTACTCATTTGGGTGACCTTTAACAGATCAGATCACAGAGGGAACACAGAAGTTAACTGGTGTCTGAAGTATCGGTGAAACAAACTGAACAGAAGGAGTGAAACTGAGGAAGCTAAACGCCGCAGAAAAAAAAAAGCTTTAGTATTAAGTCTTTCCAAGCAGCTCACATCTTTATTTCAGCCACTATTCGTCAGTCTGCGCTGACAGGAATAAGCAGAAACTTTTGCTAGTTAATGGAGCGAGTGTCGGGAGAGCGAGAATCAATGTTACTCTTCACAGGCGATTTACTTTCGCTCCATCTTCCCACATCCATTATGTCTGCGTGGCGACTGATTCCCAAACTGGCCGACAGTTTAAACTCTTAGCTCTGCGGAGAAGAGTAAAGGAAATTCTCTAAAGAAGCATTCGTCGGCAGCTGAGGTATTTCATGACCAACTGTGAAAGTTACATTTAGCTCTGAAGCACACAGTCAGTATGGGATTTTACAGCTGGTCTTCAATTCTGACACAATTTGGGAACAGCGAGGCTTTGTCACCAGGAGAGAATTTAAAACTGCTTGTTTCTATTAATGTATAGACACCTTTGTTTCTCATTGTCACGACATTTATTTATTTTTTTTGCTGCTGAAATGTTTAAAGCATTTCAAACCAATCAGACGCCCTTCTGTCAATATATAGCTTTGAATCGAGGTCATTATTTTATTTTAGCTGATTCCAAATTAAATTAATTTAAGCACTCTGTGGCCTCAATCTGATTGGTTGCATGTCACGTGTATAAGCCTGTCAACAGTCGAGTGTTGGAAAGTTTAGTTTAATTAAATATATGTTTAACTTGAAACAGCTCAACCAAGAGTTTGTTTTATTTTAAAATTTTGAGAGTTCCAAATATCAGTTATCCTTGATTACTATCGTGGTCGATCCCTAAAATATATGAAGGAAAAAAACAAATAGCTTGATAAATGACACTATCACACACTAATGTACACCAAGTTGAGGTCAAAGCAGAACCAGGAGCATAAATAGGCTAAAGCAGCAACACACCATCTATCATTTAAGGGGAAATTCACTCAACAGCCCTATGATTCAATTTTCTCTTTATGGCAATATTTCCAAACACTGTGTGTCATTGTTTGCACCCAGATGCTGGTTTTGCAGCTTCACACCAAACTGGGCCTCAATTAAATGATTAATGTCATCACAGATTGGCCATTTGATTCACTTTTTGAATAATTATTTGGTCAGAAAACTGTGAAAAATGCCCCAAAAACTATCCCTCAAAGGTAAACTTCACATTTTGACCTATTGACATTCCAGTAGCCGAAGACATTCAGTTTATTATATCAAGTAAATTAAATCATGATTATGAAAATAACTGAAGATAAATTTTCAGCTGATTGTGTAACAGATTGATCGTTTTAGCTCTAATAAACAGTAAAACGGGGTAATTTAAAGGTCACAGAGAATTCATGCATGACTGACCGGGTTAAAGAAATCTACATTAAAACTAGGAATCCTATTGGCCGACTATCTTTACTGCTTCTCTCTGATCAAACCCCGAAACAGATGCACAAAGTGTCACCGTCTCGGGGTCGGGAGCCCGTCGACCCTCCGAGCTTGTCACAGCCTTACGGGGCACCGTTGGCATTCATCGTAAAAGACAACTGGTTGTCCATCTTCAAACAATTCAAAACATGAACGGGAGCCTGTGGAGGTTGGAAGAGGGGGTGAGTGTGTGCTGGAAAGGGGGGGAGGACAGTGCAGATAAATGCATTCTCATGGCAGCCCCCCCTGTGGAGATCATAATAGCTTTTGCTCATCATAAATACCACAGAGTGAAAAAAACATAAGATGGGTAACCTTGGAGCGATCAAACCTGTCAGCTTATAAACTATCAATAAAACGTGTGAAAACATGCGTCGCCACTCTGCCGTTTCAGATAGAAGAGAAAAATAAGCCTCACTGTGACCTGAACAGCATCAAAACCCACATCATGAAGAGCTGCACTCACCATCAGAGCCCCGACTCAGCGATGCCAGTCCAGCCACCAGCAGAACCGCCTGCCAGGCCCAATCCTGAGGCAGCCGCACCATCCTGCCAGCACCGGCTTCCTTCAAATCCCCTGAGGTGCTGCCACAACGATCACACCGACAAGAAGGAGGGTGTGCGCTTTATATCCTTTAGAGAAAGAGGTCCAGTCCTCTTTTCTGTACAAGTGCTTCTCTGTGAGTGACTGCCACTCTGCCTCTCTGTGCTGCTCTCAGGAACTTCCCACAGCACTTGCTGCTGCCTCCAGCGCTACTCCACACTGACAGCCTGGGAGAGACAGACATGGAGAAAGAAGAAGGGGGACAAAAGAGAAGGGGAGGAGGGTGTTACTTGGTTGCTCTCTCACTGTGCTATTTGTCCGGCCCTTTCTGTGACCGCTCCACTACAGAGGTAACAGCTGAGTATATCCACACACACACATGTCCCCCTTCTCACTTTTGCACACACACATCGCAAATTCTCACATCAGTCATACGCAGAAAGGAAAGCGGGGCGGCGGGGGAGGCGGGTGAACCGGGGCCGTGGATGTGAACACGGGCTTGAATGAGGTGTGAAAGGCAGCAGTGAAAGCATTATGAACTATCGCCACAGGCATGCAAACACATAGCATGCCAAGAAGGACACGGAAACTACAGTTAGAACTATAAACTCACAGAGGACATGCGCACACACTGCAGAAAAAGCCACCTGGTATCAAATCCTGCAAGGCAGAGAAAGTTGGAAGTATTTGATGCATCGAAGCAAGAACCCACAGCAAGAAACTTGTGTTTGGTATTAGTGTGGCTGGGTTGTCGCTGGCTCAGAAACACTGAGAAACATTCAATCGTGGTATGTTTTAATTCCACCAGGCAGAAATTATGTTAAAAATGAAAGCATTAATTTTCTAAGAAACCTCATCAAGCTTCTTTACATCATCTGCACACCACATGCTCACATCACATGGCATCCATTTCTTCCAGAATCATATACAAACATCACAAAGGGGCAAATCTGCACACTTGAATTCTCCAAAAGCACAAAAGTATGGTTGCAAAAAAACCCATCATCCTCCTCAACAATGTAAAGAAGTCCTGCAGAGTTTTGAATGGCGAGATTTAAAAAGGGCCACAATCCACAATAATTACTGCAGAAAAGGGAACCAACCTCTCTGCAGTCTCGTCTTCACATAATGTGTGTGAAACTACAGCTGCAGACGCAGGTGCTGCGTGAATGGCAAGGACCAGGCATTAATCTGTAACCAAGAGTCTGGCATTAAAGTTCATATGCAGGCTGGATTCAGTTGCTCATGTGAGCCTGTGCGTGAAAGAGGTGAAAACACAATCACTTTGCAGAGCTGCAACACAGGGATCAGGCCATCACACGTCAGGTGATTAGAGGTGATTAGGGCTCACACCTCCAGGCACCGCCGCAACTTCACACTAATCCGGCGCACATATATGCAAAAACATACAATACCGCAGAACGAACACGACAATAACAATTGGGACACATTCCACCCAGAGAAAGATTTATGTGTGCTACAAGTTAAGAGGATTAACTACTACACGAATCATAAACACCTCCGTATGTAAGAGTCTTGGAAGTGTGTCGAGTGGTTTCATTCATTCCAAATGGTCGGAGAGGAGGCAAACAGAAGCAAAAATAAATGTGGTGCTAAAGGAGTGTTAAAGAAGGCCGAAACAACAACAACAACAAAAGCCAAATGGGCTTCTCCAACCTCCCCCCTTCCCCGACACCTGTGCCATCTTTAAACTGGGTGGGAACGGCCGCTCCCAGAAGCAACTTCTCCCCTCTGGTGCTCCACCAGCCTTATAGCTGTCACTCCTGGTTTGTGCAGCGCCGAGTATTACATGTGATAAGTCAGCCTATTCTGGAGCATGAGTGCATGGGGAGCAATGTGAATGGGTCAGTGCACCTCACACACCCTTCTGCGCTCCATCAAACGCCCAGCGTGGAGCCCCTCCAGACTCTCAGACAGGCCCCGCTCGGCCCAAAGGCCAGGGATGGGGGGTCCAGGGGAGCGAGCGGCACTGTAGGTGGGGGTCATTCCACCACACAAAGGGGTTGAAAGTGGGGCAAGACTGGTTGCAAGGCCTATTTTCAGTCAAATTAACTCTTCCCTTCCCCTTTTTTTTTTCCTTTTCTTCCCCTCCCTGGTGTAGCTAGAATTTAAACTGCAAAGCACATCTGTCATCGCACACAGCTCCGGGATGATTAATACCGCGAGAGAAATGGTGCTGTCAGTTCCTCCGTCGTTTTTGTAAAACCACAATGTTTGTTGCAACTGGAAAGAGAAATAGGAACAGCAGACATGCCAGCACCAGAACACATATCAAGATTCAGTTTACTCATCGTGAAGATTAGCATTTCACTTCAGAGCGTTTTCCCTTATTTGGCTGAGTTGTCTCATGTGTAAGAAAATCTCCCCTATGATGAGGTTAGCTTCAATTTAAAGAATGGAAAATGTATTTATTAGATCTTGGCTGATGCTGGGAACTTAAAGTCAGGATATTTCACCCTCTGCTGCTTCAGTTCTGACCTCCCGTTCATAAATTAGCCTCCCACCTGTGCAAACCTGCAGTAATAAACAACTGAGTTACTTTTTAAATGATTACAGACATGGAGAAAATGACAGTTTGCATTGTAAATATCATCTGCAACCCCACCAGAGATTTACTAGCCAGCTTAGCAAAGCTACCAGTAACCATATTGGTGCAGAAGCCTGCAGGTCAAATGACACCCACTGGTCCAAAAATACCTTCTTATGCATCTGATGCGTCACAATATGTACACTTTTTTCTAGTGTCACACACACTCCAAAATGACTCAGCTGGTAGAATCTAGGAAATGAGGTTCATAAAAAATGAAAATAGTTATGTAAATAGTTTGCATGTGGAGTTATGAGAAAGTCACACAGCCACTGAGGGACTCGAATGCTCTAAAGGCCAAAACTCACCGGCTCGAAGGAAGAGGAGGAGGAGGAGGGGGAGACGTTTTTTATCATGTTCCCACTGAGAAACTTTCATTAGAGTGACTGGAACATAACATTCAGTTCTCTTAATACATGCACGGTTCCAGTTCTTTAACTTTCTGGAAAGCCTTTCCTCAGCTCTGATGGACATGACCCCTCCGCTCACTGCAGCTTCTCTGATAATGTTCTACACACAAAAAAAAAAGTGGATGCTCAAACTGGAAAAAAACAACCTCCAGGTGATCCTACCAAACCCATAGAAAAACCAACACTTGTCATAAATAGGCATGACGAGAACTCAACATCACTCAGCTTTTCCTAGAAGGGACATTTACTGGTAAACATCATGCGCATTAGAGAGGACACATTGCCTCTTCTATGTGAATAAAATGTGTGGAGATAGATTTTTCTTCACTTAAATTCATAAATAATTGTGCACCATGTACTTCAGGAGCCCTCC
The DNA here is from genome assembly GCF_000690725.1 of Stegastes partitus. Classification (NCBI taxonomy): domain Eukaryota; kingdom Metazoa; phylum Chordata; class Actinopteri; family Pomacentridae; genus Stegastes; species Stegastes partitus. Next base: position 11,863 of record NW_007578187.1, read on the forward strand.
TCAATAGCACAGGTAACCTTGATGCTGGCGCTCGGCTCCTTTGGCTCTGAGATTATTTTCATTTTTGTTTTGCAGATTCTGTTTTCTCCACATTCTGCCCTCCAGCAGCGAGAGCTCAATTAATGCAGCTTGGTTGTTTGTAATAATCTGTCTCCATTTCAAAAAGCAAACATTTTTCTTATGAAACATAGACCTTGCATTAATACAAGCACCGGCGACGCAACGCACCGTGAAAACGAGCAGCGTTTTTGATTTCAGAAGAGGACTTTAAAGGAGCGAACGCACCTTTCATCGCACGGCGAGAGGAGTGGGGATGGATGACTGTGAAAAATCACTGCTAACCTGTGAAACAAAAAGGCATGGCGGAACACAGATGATGAAATTACTCCGGGCAGAGATGGAATGCGTATCGTGAACGATGTTTCAGCTGAGGGCAAGAAATAAAAAAAAAAAAAACGACCCTCAGCTCTGTGAAATTAGGAGGATTTTCAGCAGCTCAGTGTTAAAACTGCTGTCACAGAATCCTGGAAAGCAGTTTATTACCGTGGCAACACAGCTGTCTGCCCCCAAATGGTCCAGTTGGGGCTGCGAGAGTCAAGAAAGCGTGACACCATCTTCATCATCCGGCAGGACAAAGATTAGCTTTCCTTATTGAGTTATAAGAAACGATTCTTATACTATATTTTGTGCTATGAAGCAGAACTGCAACTTTTATTGGAATTCTTATCTGTTTGCCAGATTATCGGATTAATTACAGGGTTTTATGAGATGACAGAGAACTGTGAAAACTGCCCATTTTGGTTTCCTAAAAGCTGCAGGTGACCTTTTCATTTGCCTAAAAGCTAAAGATACTTAAATGACAGTGATGTCAAAAAGTGGAAATTTCAGCCTTGAAGCAGCAAGTTTTACATTTTCTTTAACAATCAGCAGTAAAAGCACTTTAAATATGCCTTTGCTAGAATAAAAATAATTGATTGATCCATTATGTAGTTGCAGAACAACAACCAGTGTGCATTTTTAAGTACCCACTTATAAGCTGCACTGTGAATCAATCTTCATCTAACAAGCTGATCAATATGTTGTGGTAATTTCTTTTATAGGAACACAAAGGAAAAAAGCAAGCACAAAGGACGTCTGATGCACCCCAGGCAACAGTTCAGCATAGATTTTAATTATCGACTGCATAATCTGTGTCCATCAAAGTCTAGACAGACATCAAGACAATATCTTTAACCCGACTGTTTCGTATACTATACTACATGCACGTATATTGTGAGATCTCCAGTAGAGCCTCGGCCCTCGAGCGCAAGAAAGATCCTGATGAATATTCAAGCTTCCCACAATAGTACAGGCCAAATCACTCTGCTGAGATTGTCGCTTTGAAGTCTCGAAGAATGCTGAGTGGGAAGAAAAACGCCATTCATGAGGAGTGAAAAGGCTGTCACAGCAAGATTCTCCCTCCTTCTCCTCCCTCCGTCTGTCACGCCGTCTCAGCCTCTCACTCACTCCGTCTCACTGAGTCTTTCTTCATGATGTGACACTGAAACGCGATCGCTTCTGTTGAATCGCTCTCCCTGCCAATATTTGCGTCGCTTATCAGCATCGCTCCTGGGAAAACGCAGTCAAATTTATATTACGAGTGCAACTTCCTGACCCCCTCATCTAAAGTTACAAGCTAAGAAATAAGTCCTCTGATAAGAATATATCACATATTAATAAAGTTTGTTTCTGACCTGACAGCGACGGTTATAAACACAATTCTCCGTGTTCCAGACAACAAAGAACAGAACATGATGTAACCAAATACTTGAATTTACGGCACTGAAACATGCATAAAGATGCACAATGCGCAGGTAGTAATTAAGAGTGTTTGCAGCCATACGGTTTCTGTGAGATAATTATCCGTGTCAGGTTGTAAATGTCAAAACCCCCCTGTGATACTCATAAACACTTCACTTCGCACTGCTTTCAGCCAGTCAAGCACCGAAACTCAAAGATGAGATTTACAGCGGTTATTTCAACACAATCTGTATTTTACAAAACAGTACATGCATGCATAGTATGAATACAATCTGCTTTCATGCAAATTTATGTCGCACCACCGTAACACACAACGAGAAATGCAAAGCTTTGTAAACGGAAGAAAGGAAGAAGCTTGCTTTTGATTGATTGGTGAATTAATACAGAAAATGACAATTGAGCTGCGTCATCAGGTTGATTCAAAAATCCTATAAATCAAATAAAGCCTGAGGTTGTCCAGCACACGGAATAGCATCAAAATCGGAGGTAATAAAAGTGATAAATGTCAACAAATCTGTGACATCTTTACCACATCCAGTGCTCACTTTTATTACGTGCCTGTGCAGACTGATAATATCTAATAATGTCATGCAATTCTGCCTAAAAGTCTACGTAGCGTGCCTGTAATATTCAGTTTTTGTTCACATTCTTATTGAGGAGTTAATTCAATTGTATGTTTTTAGCATCAAGATCATAGTTAGTGAAACTTAGAAACACATCCCAATATAATGAAGGACAATAAAACACCACTTTTAACTTTAAACTCAGTACCAAACATAGAGCTGCGTTTACATATTTTTGACAATGTCACCAAAAAACATGAACACAATGAGCACAATGAGGCTGCGTGTTACGACAGGGCTGCTACACTGAATTGCATTGGATCCTACAGGAGCTTACAAAGCCCACAATAACTCACCACTGAGGTCGGAGGGCCTGATCCTACTTTACTAACCTTCTCCTCTTAAATCACTTCCCACCGTTCAGGACTTAGAGCTATTGTTGCAGTTTAAAGGTTACCGGTAAAGCCTGGAAGCAAGGCGGTACATCCAACCCGTAGCCTGAAAATGGATGATGTTCTCTTCTAGTTTGTATTGGAGCTGAGAAAAAAACCCAGAGGATGTATCTTGAAAGCGTTTTCCGGTTTAAGTCAAATATGTTAAGTGGGATGGAGCGGAGTGTGTAAGCGACACTTAAAACCTGGCAGGAGCACATAGCTAACATATTATTGGCATGTTAGCGAACAAGCAAAGTACATTGTACACATTCTACTTTATGCTGAAATGGCATTTAAGTGCAATAACATTAGAAGCCATTAGGTCTATAAATAGACATAACTACAAAAAAATAAATGAAAATCAGAATCCCTTGAGGGTCTGTTGGTACAATTAACGAGCCATAATTACAGTGAACTGTCAGCAAAACTGTCTGTGGGAAATGCATTGCTTTCTCTACCAACAAATGTTGGAGCCACAATGTTCATGTGACTCCAGTGAATGATCCTCTGTGGCTGCATCACGGATTGTCAGTTATTCCACACCAGGCATGCTGATCAGGGCAGCAACGCACGCAAACATGCTTCCTTTGAGGCACAATATTTGGCAAATTATGGCATTATTTTCAAAATGACCACCAGAATGATGATCAGAAGGAGCAGATTTAGCCAATGATGATATAATAACTTGTGGGAAAAAATTCTTTAATTGGAATTTCATGTGAGAAATGGACCCTTTTGAATGGGAACTCAGACTTTTTGGATCCAACACCTGGAGGCCATCAGTGGTATTGCATTTAGATGTTCTTCCCTGATTGTCTTAGTCATCGTTGCCACTCACCCGACTCATCATTGATTTATTATAGTCCGCAGGGTAAGTTGGCACATCCTGCATTCGGATTTTACAGATTTTAGTGTACAAGATGACTTTTGACATGCTCAATGACAACTACGGTTATTTTTTTCAGAAGATCAGACTGACTCACTGCCTTGTAAACTACTGACTCAACACTGTGTCTTCTTGTGCAAAAACACTGTTACAGAACATTTCACTACAAACATGCATTTTCTACATCAGTTTAGAGATTTGTTCTTTTTTTATTCTGAGCCTGAACTGCAGCTGTGATTCAACAAAGCAATATGCAAGCTGTAGTCTCAGGTGAGCTGATCAGATTTCCTCATAAAAATATCTACTTTTCTTTTTAACCGCTAATGTAACCTCTTCATGAGAACCTTATCAAATCACTTTAGGCAAAAAATGTTGTAATCTCCTTACACTGAATACTGAAGCCAAAAAGAGAGGCTGCGATTAAAACAAAGCACAAGGCTCTTTCCTTGGACCGACTGGACTCTGCACCTGAAACGCACCTGTGGCTCGGATTTCAGCCGCGGGGTGCAGCGGTTACACAACGGCCGCGCAACCTTACAGATGCATTCCATGTAAAGAGGTGTCTGTCTGGCTCTGAAGGTGCCATTAAGAAAGCGATTTTTCCATGGCGGAGGCAACACAACGCAGGGCAGCCAAGAACAGCAGAATGAAATCCTTCCCCCTCTCCCTCTGCTTCTCTCTGTCTCTTTACCGCTGAAGGTCACTGGGCCAGACTGTGCTGGATCTCTGCAGCGTAAGCCGTCTTGTTTTTTTGTCAGCAGACCTGGCTGCCAGTGAGTCATACTTCGGTTAATTCCCTCGCAGCTCTGTTCTCATTCATTTTCTGGCTACTTGATCCTTTTTACCTTGGCATCTTACAAAAAAAGTGTGTACTCACATTGCAGACCAAAAGCAACATTTTGCTAAAATAACACTGCGCAGTGTGTAAACGCGTAATTAATGATTCCAGCCTGCAACATTTCACAGCTTTTTACAAATCCCACTAATGAACAGATGCCTGCATAAATTCACCGACACCTATAGCATGTTGTGTACACAAACAGCAGAAAAAACGACTACACAAATAAACAGCTTATTTATGCGTTGAAAGAAACACTTTTGTAAGGTATGACGTAGAAGGAAACGCTTCCAGGTTTAAGGAGCCCCAAAGTCCATGTTAGGAGGTTGGAAGGTGGACGCATGAGTTGGCAACCAGAACCTCCAGCAGGAGACCAGAGTTCATGCCCTGTGTGGAACCATTATTCTGAAACTAGTCTACTTTCCCTTTTTCTTACTGCCGTCTGCTTAAATTTAGGCACCCACACTATTTGGTTAGGTTGAGCAAAGTATCACACTTTGGCTTATAATTCACACTTTCACAACATTAAGTACTTGTTCGAAGGTTGGTTAGGTTTAGACACCAAAAACTAGTTGGTCAAATTTAAGAAGACATCATAACATTTGACTCTTTCATAACATGTCTGGGGTACCAGGGTCACGACTTCTGCCATATCTAATATATGATTGTTTGGCTGAGAACAAGCAACAGTAAAGCACTAAAATAAATTAAAAAGATAAGCAAATTATTTTAAAAATGAGATATGTTACAGTAGTTCAGATGAAAAAACGTGTGCAGTTTAAGTGCATTTTTAGAATTTTTAGAATTAGGGTTGGTTGTATTTTGTCTCTTTGCACTGATTTTGTTTCAGAGGCAGAAAATTGCTTTACATGATTTACCTAAAGTGGTCACAAGGGACAAAACAGGACAAAAACAGACCGCAACGCAATGCAGACAAGTTGTTTTCATCCAGTTGTAACAACTCGATCCTAAAAAATAAGGATTAGTCATGGTTTCTCTGTAAACTGGAAAAAAAACTAACAGGTGCTCTCAATTCAAAGTGATATATTCGAGGAGATTTTCTTAACGTGGCCTTTTGTGCTGCAGGAATTGGGAAAGCGAGGCTCTTCTTGCCAAGTCATCCAGGAGCATTTAATGAAGGGATTGTTGCTGTGTGTCTGCTGGGCTGCGTCGGGGCGGACGCTGCAAGCCAAAGGGTCTAATTAAGGGGTTCCTCTGACGGTCAGACAAAGCAGACAGCAGGGGTCAAGACGCTGGCCCACAAACTGGCTGTGACCCTCACACCTGCCTGGTCGCATTACGCTGCAACATGTCTGCGCTCGGCGGACACGCTCGCGCCGACGCGTCACGACGGGACTGGTGGATTACCACACACGCGCTGACACAGAAATCATAAAAGACGTGATGCAAGTGGACGGAGTTATCATATTTGGATGTGTGATGATTGAACAAATGCAGCGAGGGAAATACAAACTTGGTCAGTGCACAGATGAGTTATACTGTATTAGAGCTTGTATAAACACACAGAAAAAGAAAAGAATCTAAAGCACCACAAGTGTTATGACACAGTAAAGTTCTTGTTTTTTTTTTCTCCCAGAACATATTCATATAAAGAGGTGTTTTGACTTACTGGCATAACACGGAGAACCTTGACATTAACTGTAGTAAGTGAGGCCTGGCGGGCTGCTCTGGGGCCCCATATGCGAGCGTGTCAAAAGTTCACGCACTCCTTCCAGTGTTCACCCTGCAAAAACAAAAAGATTGCCTAGTGTGAGCTGCAGCCCTGCCACTAACAAGACTGATTGCTGCAGAGTGGCTCCACCTGTCTCTCGCTCCAATTAGTCGTGCTAGCCTACTGAAGTGCTAAATAACCAGCAGAGAGGGGACTGCGGTAAAGGTCAAAGGCACGGAAAAATGCAAGAAAATTGTGGAATGTATGTCCGTCCGTGCGGGGGTGAACGGAGGATGAGCGGGCACGACAGTTTGAAGCTTTTTTTTTCAATTTAAAAGGCTGCAGATCGACGAAGAAAAAGGAAAGGAATGGGATGCCACAGGTTTAGTTTGGAGTTTTCAGACGACCGTGAAGCAAGTCACCCAAGGCTCCCTCCGAGGTTCACGGGAGGCTGTAATTATGGGAAAATGGTGTATTTCCCATATCACATGCTCTTTAACAAGCGCTGATTGTGTGTGTGCACTGAGCGCGTGCAGGAATGTCATACCAAAAGCTGCAGGGAATGTTTAACGAAGAGAGCAGCTTGGACAACATAGTATGTGTCAAGTCTGTCAAAAACAATAGAAACGGGGACACATAAGGAAATAAACGAGCGCGTGGCCAAACAACGCACAGGCTGGTTAGCAAACTTTTTAATCTTTGTGACCAGCTACTGAAAGGAAATCAAGTCGGTGAACATGTGGCTAGTTTTAAAATGACATTATCAGATTTTATGTGTCAAAGATGTTCCATTTCCAGCTGCAAGAGGCCTCAGCTCACTGCAATTTGGATAAAACAAGGCTGCAGAATGCTTCGGATAAAGAGAAAACACAACAGAGCTGCTCACTATCCGGCAGATTCCTCATTTTTGCCCTCATTTTTTATTTTGAGTTTTTCTAACCAGAGTGAGATAACAAACTCCCAGCATAAAGCCCGCACAATCAGGACAATTAGCTCCTGTGCCGACGGTTTATCTGGACAAACAGAGAGCCAGCGTGTTATTTATGACGCCAATCGCACACTGGATCCTTTTTAACACGCTCCCTGTGCCTGCGCTGTAGCAACGCATGAAGGAGTGGATACAGCCCAACCCTTGGAACAGCTACTGGACTACATTTATGCACCTCTCTACGGACTAGTTGACACAGACAGGTGGGGTTTAAATGGCTAAATTAACCGCCCGTAGATGCCCCCAGAAAGAATCTGTTCATTAAGCCAGACGCTCCCGGCCATTGTGATTAATGGCGTTTGGACACATTTTTAAAAGTTTTAGTGCTTTATAATTCAGAGGGAATTAATAGAAGTGGGCCGCTCCACTGCCTCTGGTCAAAACTACCTGCTCTGTGTTGTTGGAGTGTGATTGAGAGGGAGTGCAGGGTGAGAGCCGGAGAAAGAGGGAGGGAAGGAGGGAGGGAGTCTTCTGTGCATATTTTCCATGTGCACCCACACCCCTCCCTTGGCTGTAGTGCTGAAAGCTCTTTTGTGTGTTTGTGAGTGGTGTGAAAGCTACAGCGATACTGAATACAGTGCGGCTGCGTGGTCACTCGCGACACTTTGACAGCAAATTTGTGCCAAACGTGGAAGGATTTCACGAAGCTTTTGTCATTTCAGAGACGCACCAGCATCCTCCTGCGTGGTTTTAAGCCTTGTCTTGCATAGATCCTCATAGTTTTTTTGAATAAGAAACCAGGGTATGTAAATGCACACCCATCCAAAGCTGTCAGTCTTGTTGAAAAGGTTGGAAAAAAAACCCACATGATGATCAACCTCAATTAAAGTGAAAATGCCCTGAGATAAGCCCTCATTCATGCAGCAATTAAAGCCAATGGAACAGAGAGAGTGAGATGGAAAGATACCATTACCATAATACCCCCCTTAGCACATGACTGCCACTTATTAAATTAGGTAAATGAGTAAATGAAATGAGGTGTTAGTTTTTTGGACACACGGTAGCTGATGTGTGCGAATCTCACAGCTGCAGTCACTTAGTAAAATCCTATTTCCAAGCTGGAGCAAATCAAGCACACTGACCTTTTTGCTCAGGTGGATTTGTTTTTTTTTTCCATCTGTGATGTGTCATTAATGCCACAATGTGCTGAAAGTAATGGGAAATTTTATGCTACTTTTAGAACTCTAGTTATGTTTTATTTTGATATGAATCATAGTAACCATTAACACATTCAAGTAAGTATGAGACGTGTCGCTTTTTGTTCATTTAATCCCCACATCGGCAAAAAACTTTAACAATTTATGCACCAGGAAGATCAAACATTGAACAGATGTAATGTTTGTACAGCGTAAACTATGAGTTGCATGGTTACAAATCATCCCGAGGACGTTCTAGATGCAACTTACACACCGAGGTGTAGCACGATTTAAACGTTTTCTTCACTTAGTATCAGAAAGGTTTAATTTTGCATTCTTATCTTAAAATAGCAGAGCCAATACATGCCACACTGGACTTTCTGATTTATCGTAGCAAGAAAAGCACAGGTGTGATGAAAAATGAGGCTCTGTTCTATTCAAGTGTTCCACCGTTTGGACAGTACGACAGTGGGCCAGCATGCACAAGACAAACTGAACTGGATAAATATGATCTGGCTTTCCTGCTCTGATGTTTCAAAATGTCTGATTGTGAAGGAAATGCCATCTTACTTGCCCTGCGTGGCGTCTTTTTATTAATGCTGGCTATTAGATCTCTAATTACCCTATGTTTTCTGATCACGTGTTGCAAAATTGCAACCAAGAAAATCAGGATTTTGTCCTTTGCCATAAAAAAAGAAGACTCAAAACAATTGATTAACTGGTTTAAGAGATTGTCAAACTACTAATAGTCAGTGTTTCCAGTGCAAACGAGGCAATAGTTGCAGACAATTGTGAGATGGGAATCACTAAAACGACACTTTCACTGTTAACTAAAACTATGTCGAACAAAATGATGTAAATCTTGAGAGCAAAAAGGTCGGACGATGTTAAATTACGACTGGCACCAAATTACAAGATGCTGCTTCATCATTTGCGCAGAAGCTGTTCGGTGGCTCGAACATTTCCAGACTCCCACCATGAGATACCCAGATGTTGTCTCCACACTTTCAGTATCCACATTATCGTCCTTGTAAGCCGAGCGCATGGGCACAACCGAGCTTCCTGCCAGTCGAGCCGTTCTGTCACAGAGCCTAAAGAGACAAACACCTCACTGACTGACAAATCTCACAAAGTCCTCGAGACTATTACACTTCATCACTCCTGTCACTTCCATCCACATGTCTTCATTCACTCAATGAGAAACGCAGATGGGCTTAAATCTGTTGTTCTTGTCAATATAATCGAGTTTTCGGGATTTTCCTCGGCTCAGAGCTCAGCAGAGTGAATCGTGTCCAGCAGAGATACGTTTACAGATGCCAACACAGATATGTGCTGTGCTTAAGATTCCACATTCAGCTGTTGCTCTGCTCATCTTAGAGATTTGTTTTTTTTTATTTTCTCCGCAACTTCTTTGCTCATGTCCGTCCAGGGTTAGTTTAAAAACTGCAGTCTTTTTTTATTGGCTTCAATAAACCTAAAGACGCTGCAGCTGTGTGAATTTTACTGCTGTTGCTTAGATGTGTAATATAGACAGAGCAAAAATAAACAGTATGTCGAGTACGACACGACGCAGCGGTGTAACTCAGCCGAACGTTCACACAAGTCAGTAGTCAGGAGTTAAGTCTGAAGTAATGTGAGATCAAGTGAAGGTCAAGTCGAGAGTGTAACTCGAGTGTAAAATCAAATCCTCATCCCATGCACTTAGTGCGCAACAGCAATGAAGACAAATCGTAGTGTGAACGACTGCACGAGGCAATCAGTCAATGCAACGATCACCGAACCGCTGCTTCCATTTACTTCTCATTGTGCAGTAATTCCACTTGTTGCTTTGCCTCCTTCCACTCAAGGGGCTGCCCATGTTAATCCCTCAGCTCGAACAAAAGCAGATGAGACGTCCCTGTTTTCCTCCAGGAAGGTTTGAGTGAGTGTTAAACCATCTGCTAATGCGGCTGATGGGAAACCCAGGGGCCCTACAGTCTTGGCAGGGAAATCCCGTCTCTGGTTGGCTGGCTGACCCAGAGCTCATTTGTCAATCAGGCGCTTTCCCCCTTAATTAGGAGAAACAGTCCAACAGCTTGGGTTGAGCCTCCATAGAAACATTTAATTCAGTGGGAAAAGTGAGCTGGTTTACAATTCTCTCCTTCTTTGTCTGCATTCCCTCTAATTTATCCGTAATACGCACATGCTGGAAACATGGACACCTGTTTTCTGGCTTAATGAGGAATTGGTCTCAGCGGCTTTCACAGAAATGTTAACAAAAATTACAGCAAACCTTTTGATGTCGTACTGCATATTTAAACTGCACAAAAGCACCGCCGTGGAACACTTCACAGTCCTGCTCTGCAGATGAAAATGAATGTGCCTATAGTAGACTATTTGTTATTTTACACACCACAGTTGTTTTAGAGGTGAAAGACCGCAGAGCTGTAAAATATGCCCCGAAGTCTGAGGCTAGCATTGTGTGAAATACTCACATCTGCAGTATGGGAGTAACAAAAGACAAGCTTGATGTCTGTGATGGACTGTCTGGAAGGGAGGGAGTGCCACATGAGAAACACAAAAGTTTGTCTTAATAATTCGCATCTGTGTAAAATTAGAGGGAACTTCGGATGTAATTCATGTGCAGTGGTGCGGAAAGAATCATGGATGTTGGTCATAAGGTCCTTGAAGGGAACACGTCACACAGCGGCCTTTCCCCTCGTTGGACTTGACTAATCATTTAAACGTGTGGGAATTAACAGCTATTTTAATTTTTCACTGCAGAGCTACGATAGATGAATACTCTACCACGCACACCTCAACTAAGCTCATTTGTTTCATTCTGAGATGGATTTCTGTATGAACGTGTTGCCTCACGAGGCACACATCACACACAATAATATTTCGTTAGCCTCATAGCATAGTTGCCTAAGTCATTTTTCGGTCACATTGAGATATTTGCCTAACTTTACTCTCCTATCACTTCTGCATCATCCTGTCTTTCTATCTATGCCATTGGCCAATCACATCTGGTTGAATGTACTGTGAAAAAATCAATAATAAATACCAATGTCATTTCTAAAAATTGTGTTTTTTCTCATTTCCCAAAAACATGAAAATATGACTTAGGCAAGCATGCTATGAGGCTAACGATTTATAAGTGATAATCGGAATGTTTTAGAATCAAGAAGCCCTTTTTTTTTTTTTTTTTTGCTTTATTGTTATCTTATTACTTAGAATATACATTTAATGCAAAATGCTTGTTTTCCATCTAAAAGTCAGTCTACATACATGTAAAAAAAACGACATCTTTTTGGAGGATTTTCTCGCTGCAGCGCTCATAGACATCTCTAATATAAATGGAATGACTCTGGTCTAACATAATTTGAAATAGGATTTAGTTTAATACCAGCAAATCCCAAACTATCAAGTTTTAACCACTAATTACTATTGGGCAATGAACCCTACGCGCGCCATTCAGTAGCCGTGTTGTGAGAAAGTTTATTACTGCTCTCGTTCCATCAACAATAGCTCATTTAGTGGCATCCAGACATATATTATTAGGCCTTCTAGTCCATGCAAATCTCTCTCTCCGGAGATGCGAGCGCATTAGATACGGAGCTATCAGTAGCCTTTCCCCCTGACGTTGTTGTTTGCTCTCTTCCAATGATAGCACAATGAAAACACAGGAAGCAGCTCGGAGAGCTTTGGGCCTGCGATCGATGCCTCCGTGTCCAACTATGAGCTAGGTGATGTCTTAACATCTGCCCTCCTCACTTCTCCAGCCTCTCCTTCCCTCCGATAGCCTGTCAAGTCTCCCTCTATCGCTAATGCATCTGAATGCAGTGTCATCCCGGGCCGCCTCGCAGCAGTCGATAAATACTGGAAATGCTACCCATCTCTGAAACATCACTCCTTCACTTACTGTAAGTGCACATCAGTGAGGGCACCATCCCCACACTGCTGACAAGGAGGAAGACAACACCAGGCAGCCCCAGCCATGACCGAGCACCATCAGATGCAACCACAGACATAGTTCTCATGACTAAAATTGCAGAGTACAGACTGTGTGTCTGAATTGAACTCTCGCTTGCAACACATGAGCCTGCAGTTCACATCATTCCAGGAGTAAGGAATAGGCTACAGAAAGCAGTCTTTATGGATGGGATAGGATAATATGCAGCTACTTTCTCGTGTTCTCTGACATCTTTTTGGCTTTAAAACGGTTTTTACGACATCTGAGCGACTGAATAATCCACCAGAACTGTCCACTGGCAAAGAACATGATTTTAATCTTTTAAATTTTAAAAGGAGACAATTTGGAAAACTGAGGAGTCTGAGTAAAGCAATGAACATGTGAGATGAGATACGACATGATAAGTTTAGTTTTAAGTTAAAATAAGATAAGACAAGATGTGTTCAATTAAGTTAAGATGTGATAGGATACATTAGGTTAAGCTCTGTTAAGTTAAAATTAGATAGGATGATATCATTTTTTTGGAAGAATGAATGGATGAGGGCTACAAGGTGGAGCAGTGGTTAGCACCGTTGCCTCAGCTAGAAGGTCACCGGTTCGCATCCCAGTGAGGACACCCGGGATCTTTCTGCGTGGAGTTTGTATGTGCAGCGTGGGTTCTCTCCGGGTTCTCCAGCTTCCTCCCACACAGTCCAAAAACATGTTGAGGTTAATTGGTGATTCTAAATTGTCCGTAGGTGTGAATGTGAGTGTGCTTGGTTGTCTGTCTCTAAGTGTAGCCCTGTGATAGACTGGTGACCTGTCCAGGTGAACCTGCCTTCACCCTGAGTCAGCTGGGATAGACTCCAGCAACCCACAACCCTAGTGAGGATTAAGCAGTGTATAGATAATGGATGGATTGATGAATGGATGAATCTCAATAATTCTGATCTGAGCTGAAGGAATGAACACAGAGAAATGACTATAAACCTGCAGATGCTTGTATACATCTCTATATGCTGGCTCTATGTAAAAGACAACACACTACAGGACACAAATGCCAAATATGTATTTGTGTTCATTTAGAACCATTGTTGACTGACTGCTACTACTTTACCTGACATCTTTTCTTTTTTATCTGTAAAAACTCTGGAAGCCAAGACCCACCACTTCTCTCCCTCACAACAGGAGCCTGCAGCCAGCACACACTAGTAAAAAAAAAAAAAACCCTCTGACTTCATGGAAAAGTGTTGATTTTCTGCAAATAATTGTATTTGGTTGTTTTCTGCTCTCTTGACTCTGGCTATTGGCTGTGAAGGCTGGAAACTTGTTGGCAGGAGCGTCTCATTAGACCGTTTCCATCTTCTGCTCTCCGTAACTTTTCACAACCTGTGCACACACATTGTCTCGGTTATTGTGATCGCGGCCGTGTGATTTACATTAGACTTAAGTTACACTGCAGGAAAACTATACATGCAACATCAGTTGGCTGAAACTAAAATGTGGAGAGTGTGAAGCGGATTTAAAGGCCAAGTCGGTCGTACTGGAGCTCCACAGAGAAGGTATTATTGTTGGTGTGAATTCTGTACATAGTGCTCTCTTTAAGCTTAGGGGGAAAAAAATAATAAAACTACACCCAATGCATTAAAATCCACTCGACTAAAATATAGCGAACATATTCCCCTCTGCAAACCGAACCTCTGAGAACATTTAATCGCAGAAAACCAGCATGTGGCATCTGTTTAAAGCGAGCATTTTTTTTAAAAGTGCGCCTTTAGCATAGATCACAGCATGCTGCGCACACAAACAAACGACTCTGAACGAGCACAATGCTGGAAATGTTTCATCACAACTGTTTCTTCTGCTACACAAAGTTGGGCAGCTGGACGCACTGTAAAACTCTCATTAGAGGTTTCACTTTTTCCCCTTCCTTTCACAACAAAACAAGCTCTTGTTGTACCACATTCGAAACCCTGCACTGGAACTAAAGCGCGCCTCGATCTGTTATTAATTCCGACAACTTTCTGCTCATTTCCCCGTATTTGTTTGTTCTTTTCTGATCTAACTTCCACAGACAGGGACAACAAAAGCGCATTTTCCCCAATAATATTTTGAGTCGGCTGCAGCCTCCACAGTCGGAGTAATTAATGGCGCCACGGGTCCTGTGAGAGTGGGACCAGCTGCGTGTTATGTCTTGTCACCAGTCCCACTCTTGTTTGACACCTTCGGCCACATCCCTCTCTTCCGATGCCAAGAATACTGGCGGAGTACTGGTCTGAGGACTCTTTGTGCCCACCCTCGGAGAACAAACACGATTAAGACTCGACGACGTGCCCCTCTGCCCATCCCCAGAGTGCGGCCAGTGCCAGCGTTTGTAACTGGAGAGCGGAGAGCAAAACAGCTGCTCCCGCTCTATCCTGCATCTGCCACAACTGTGATTTCATGGAACAAAGCGAGAATGCAACCACACGTTTCGACTGTCTGTTGGGTCACACTCCAGCCATTGTCCCCGTCTCTCTCCTGCTATCTGTATCTGCACTCCGAAGAGCACGGCATGAGTATTTATCTAACACTTTTAATCAATCATCAGACATTGCTCTGCTTGACACACTTAACTTCATATATATATATATATAACTTGACTGTACTGTTAGAGCTGGAATCCTTCGCCCCGCCTTCAAACATTTATGCTGTAAAGCAGTGATGCACCCAGTTGGTCACCAAGGCCACTGACTGGGTTCTCACAACTGATTGATGGGGATTGTTGGTTAACTGCTGTCCCTCAGACACATGCCTCAGACTGCATCGACCTTGTTAACTCTGCCTGCCTGTTAGCTGTCATTTATGTCTTACTAAATGAGTAGTCAAGTCATTTGTTAAATTATTAAAGCACATTTATAAATTAAGGGTGTTGCAGCACGTAGATTTTTTTTAAAACTGATGCAGCAGAACTCCTGACTTTTAAACATTGCATAGCCAGACTCATCTACCTTGTTTGTAGTTCTTTCATCTGGTCAAATCGTTGGCGGTGCTTAGCCCGGGATGCAGCAACGGTGCCACCGCAGAATAGCAACGGGACATTTGTGTTGGAACATTTGCATGCAAAGAGAATTAAAAGGTCTAATTTACAGAAAGAACCAAGCTAGCAGGTCTTTTTGTACGATCTGTTTTCAGTGTGTAGGTCGCTGCTCGGAGGTTACTGAAGGGAATTCTGAACATCCAGAGAGTGGAAGGGAAGGAGAAACCTTTGTGAAACGCACAGAGCAAATAGAAGTTTTAATGGATCCCATAAAGCAACAGGGAAAACTCCTGAGTTGATGGATAAACGGTAACTTGCTTCTTTAAAGCTCCACCCCTTCAATTTGTAACGAAAACTGCTACAGATTTTTCTTCTTCATAATTTGCTAAGTACGTTTAACAAACAGCAGGATTGGATCAAAGAATTTAGTGTATTTCTAAAACTATTCTACTAATTCTAACTTCTACACTATTTGTTATGCAGCAACACCAAGGATGTGAATGTACTTGGCCACAATGTTTTGATGTTTGTACTCCAATACTCACTCTGTTGTTTACTACGCCAGAAAGGAATTTAGCATGTCTCAATACAACAAATACGTCAAAAACACCAGGATGTCCTACTGCATCCCCAACATGCTTTTCTGACCAACGATCCTCTGCACAATGAAAGATCGCATGAATACAAACAAGCTTGAGCCTCAGAGAAAGCACAGACAGATGTTCCTAATTGCATATTTTATTATTTTCTCTTTAACTCTTACCCAACAGACTACAACGAATGCACGAGAAAGAAGCATAAAGTACAATCTAATAACAAAACAGTACGTCCCAGGTGTATGCATACTGCATGCACCGGTACATATTTTCTAAGGGCAGCTGCGAAAAAAGTTAAATCATATTAATAGTGACATGAAACTCCAAGGTCGTTCATTCAACTAACAACCTGTGTTTTCCTTTTAACATCCAGTTGCTGCTATCGCACAGTCCATTTGTTCCCAAAGCAAGCAGTAAAAGGGCCGTACACTGATCATTAGCCGCGTTTCGGTGTCTTTATAGCTGATCCGCTGCCAATTACAGTTGGAATTCCTTTCATTCCTACTCCGAAACAAAGCTTATACAGCGCGGGGTCTCTGGCAAATTGCAGCCAAACATTTCTACCTGCCTCTACTCTAATTCTCATTCACAGATCCTTCACTGCTCTTTGACACTTTCTCAATGAGGTGTTGAGAGCCGCTTTTGACAGCACACCTGAACGCTGCTCGGCTACATCGCTTTGCTCCGCGAGAGAGAGCGGAAGGTATTTGGAGAGGCTGTTCAGTGTTTTTCGTCAGACACGAGAACATCAGGATTTATTAGCGTCTCGGGAAAGAAGTGACATTTTTTTTCAGCACCCACTCGCAGTAAAAGCAGTGTTTTTAAAAACAGAGTGGAGGGCCTGCGATGTTCAGCACCACCAGTTTTAGCCAATGACAGCCCTGGTAGGCTAGCCGTGTGTACAAATGCTGTGTTCATTTCTGCAAACCTCTTTGCCACATGTTTTACTTCAAGTGCACACAATATGCTCAAATGTGCACATTTAATGAGAAGAGACAGCTGCTTCAAGTTATCATGTTAGAAAGCTAACATTTGGTCATTATTCCTAAACAAAAAGTCAAAGTGAGGCTGGTGGAAACGCCGTCAGGTTTCTAAATTCTGACATAAATCAAGGCATTGAGGAAATTTCAACCTAAAGATAGCAAACTGAGCGTTTAAACATATACAGAATACTCCTCCTTTTTTTCCTGTGGAATGAGACAAACATCATACACGGGGGTTTAAATTTATGCTTATTTATAGAGACTGAACTTTGGCTGCCTTCTGTATCTAATGCAGCTGACTCCCTCTAGTGCAGTTCAGTTCAATCAGGATTGCAGCGCGTTCGTCAGCAGCAGCGAAACATCCGCAACACATACAACAGGTTAATAACGTGAGGCTTCTGGATCTGACATTTAAACTGGAAAACAAAACGGGCAATTTGGCCTTTCTCTGCCCAACATAATGTCTCCACCATGAGCCATTAAATCTGCCACAAATTGGCCTCGGCTTGTATTCGCTTTCTATAGTTAGATGTGGTGAGGCATGCAGCCAGTGTGGCCGGTTGCCCAAAGGTACGGCAGAGTGTCAGTCCACCAGACAGCCTGTCTAGGAAGGATCAATACGGGATTATGGACAAATCCCTCCCTTCAGACCTTGTTTTTAAGTGTGCACAATCCTCAAGTGTTAAAAGTTTTCCCTCATGAAGCCAGGTGATCCAAGAACTTTCCAGCTTGGCTGTCAGACAGGCAAATACATGAACCTTCTGCTTCTATCCATCACTTTTTTAACACGAAACTACGGGGCAGAAAGCTGAAAGAGATCGCCACACTTTGGTGAAGATGCCTTTGGCTTCGGGTGTCTGCGTGTGTTCGGAGCTCCGTGTAGCGATCGCCGTAACCAGGTGTGTCCATGCAGGGAGTGGAAAAGAAAAACAAGAGGAGCAGAGGAAAGCTGGCTCTCTGCTTGACATCACAGTGGACGAGGTTGACTTTGCAAGCTAATATGAATCACCGAAGCAGATGATTGACAGAGTGACTGACACGGCGGTGAACTGGGAGAGCGTGTTCTGTGAGGCCTGGGAATAATCCAAGAATAAACTACAAGATCTGTTAACGCTTACCAGTATGGTTCACAACATGTTAGCAAATGGGGATGTTAATGAGTAGTTAGTGAATCATTTTGAATTAGTATTATTATTACATTGCCTCTATTGTTTTCGATGTAAGAGTGAGGATGTTAATGAGGCGATGAATGACCAACAGAGACCACAAATAGAAGACCAACGATAAAAGAATCACAAGCTTCAAAGTCTGATTATCCAGTAGGGGACAATAAACAACAGCTTATGAGTTAGCAAAAGTTTTTATATTAGAAAATCGTTCTGCTAACCATTCCCAAAGGCAAACTTCCACCGTCTGAAAGCATCCTTAGAAGGAATCGATCGTGAGTGGAGTCATGCCTGAGCGGCTTGGCGGTTTTCAAAGGTTCACAAAACAAGCATGTGCATTGTGCTCGGCTGCACAATTTTGGCCTGAATCTCTGTTCAGCAAAGATAAAGCGACTTTTAAAAAGCTGCTGGCGAGGGAGCTTTTAACGTGATTTTTTTCATAAAATCACACAGCGAATGCAAACCTTACATCCGATGACACACACAGCATGTCATCGGTCTTCTTAAAGGAACTGCGAGCCCCAGCTCACACAAATACAGACCAAAAGGCAAAACACTGTTGCTTAACTGACAATTAAACGAATCTGTCTAACTCGCAGTGCAACGGGGCCAAATTGTTGTATTTACTCTGCTAATTCCGAGAGCTCTCCTACTTTGAAAACAGCGCAGACAAACCATCTACGAGAGGCGAACACACATCTGCCTCGTCTGTCGACACATCCCGACCGAGCCAATAACAAACCGTGAGCTCAGAGCGAGGTGGCAGGGAGGTCAGTCGGCTGTGCGCGTCTGAGCAGAAGGAAGGAGGAGAGAAAAAGAGTGTCTATTCGCGGATGCATGGATCTGCTCTCCAGGTCTACGCTCAGGCTCCCCCTCCTCAGCCCCCCTGGGAAACCGAAGCCACAGCGGGCAACCCGAAACCCATGATGTCATCCTCAGTGAGCACGGGCTACCAGGGCTCGGTGAGAAAGTGTACGAAACCCAAAGTCAACATCACACAATCGGTGGGGGTTAATTGTATTTACAGTCGAGCAGCTGTGGTGGATTAAGGGGGTTCACCAATAAAGTACGCTACATGTGTAAAGACGTGCAAGAAGTCTTTTGTAAAAGTGAAAGGTGCCTTGACAAATATTCTGCATTCAACTGAAAATTACACACTGAACTTATTTGGTTATTTTTGGCTCTTTGTTTTGGACTGTTGCAGAGAAATCATCAATAAACGTCCGTGTGCCAGTTCCTTTGTCGTAATAGACCCAACATGTTCGATGGAGGAGGAGGAGGAGGGTTTGGGTTCACGACCAGTTTGTTTTCTTCACACTTTCCCATTTCCATCAATTTAGCAGGGGTTGGTTTTTTGCTTTATCAGTCCTCAGAACTTTCACCAGTTTCTTTTGTGATGTTTTTGCACTCTGTAACCTCTACTTTCAGTTTTTGGAGGTTTACTGTATCTTGCTGTGAATCCTCTGATTTTATGAACTACTTTCCTCACTATTGACAAGGACGCACACATGCCTGCTTCCCTTTATGTTTGCATTTCCTGTCATCGATAAGACTCCTCTGTCCACAAGGTCATTTTCGGGTTTCACTACCTTTGACGTCGTCCTGACAGATTTTTCATATCTTTTTCACCTCATTTTTTTGCCATTTCTTGACTGCTCCTATTGACACTTCATCTCAATCTAAATGCCAATCTATTGCAAGCTAAGCTCTTTTCTGCATGAAGATCACAATAACACAGAACTGCTAAAGAACCATTAAGCAACCAAGTGTCCACTTACTTCTGAACCCTTGCAATTTAGGCACCATGTGTTAAAGATCCCCTATTTTACCCCTTTTTTAAGAACTTAACGTCGGTCTCACATGTCTCCAGAATGTGTAGTTCAAGTTTCATCTCAAAGCACTGCACAGATTGTTCACTCTGTCATCCCTGTAATAGGTTTTAGCCCTGTTTCAAACGGTCAACTTCAGCGTCTATAGCTTTAAATCTCACTTGTGACATCACAACAGGCATCAATCCTGAATGGCTCCTTCAGAGACACACTTTCTGATTTATGGAAACGGTAAGAAAATAGGGGGATGGTCTTTCCTCATATTCTGTCAGTCTCTAGACAGACCGGGGACTGGATTTCGCATAATAAGGTCCCTTTATACGAATATATCTTCCATGCAGTTGTTTCAGTATCAACATAACTATGCTGAAATTAAAGCTTAGATTTGGCCTTTTAGTGTAGAAACCATCAATTTATATTGAATTAAGTTGAATGCTCAGGCACAGAGCTGGAAAAACAAATGTTCTAAATACTACAACTGTCTCTTTTATGTTGCTGTGATACATTTCTGGTTACATAAATAAAACCGTTTGGTTTCAAGGGGAGATAAAAGCTCCTCTTGAGGCTAGCAAAAAGTAACACATGGGGGTTGTAGAGATTTACTGTTTCTCTCCAGAGAATAGTGAGTAGCCTCAGTTTTCTCTTGTAATTATATGTATCTTGGGACTGAACAAAGCCAAAACAAAGAAAAGAAGTCTTAAAAGAAACTGTTTGAATGTCACAGAAACATTTACATTTACACAGATGCTCTCTAAAATGAATCACAGCGACTTATTTTAGTCTGTATTCAGGAAAAACTAATAGTTTTTCTTCTCACTTTAGAATTGTCTTCAATTTCTATCCCTCTCTGTCAGTGATCGTTCTATCTATAACTGCAGATTTAATCAAATTAAAAAATCTATGTAAAATCTATGTAAATGCAAATCTTATTTTTGTATTCAGAGTTCTAGCGATAAATGTCACTAAACGAAGAAACGATGTGATCTGCAGAGAAGCGCTGGCAGCCAGGTTAGCAGAAATCCAAACAGGCAGTATTTTGTGCGTGTCTGTATAGACGGAGAGGACATAGGGTCAAACATGTCATCACATGCTGTCCGTGATGGATGGCCACTTCCTCCCTCTCCACAGGTTCTTACTGAGGATTTCTGCTGCTGTTCAGCTGGACGGCCTGCACGGCTGGCTCAGAGATCACTGCTCACCTCGGTGTCTGTTTGGCATACAGGTGTGGAAACTTGGCCTTTAAAACATTTAAGACTTTATATCAATATTAGTTTCAGGCCAGCATTTCCCATCAGAATCATCAATTTACTAGAATGTTTAAAAGTTGAAATTGTTATGTAAGGTGTTTCACTGATAACTGGTCCATATGCACCATCACTCCTGACTGACTTTCAAGTGTGTGGTAACCTAAAAAATGTGAATTATCAAACAATCCTGATAAGAACATGTAAAATGAGCTTTGAAATATGACATTGCGTTCTCCTTAACATGCGATATAATCATTAGAGCTGCAGACATCAGTCAATTGAGTGATTAGTTGTTGACTAATAAATTAATTGACAACTATTTTTTAGGATCAATTAATCGGTTTGAACTATTTTTTATTCTCTAATTCCAGCTTCTTGAATTGGAACATGTTCTCGTCTCTTTTCTCCTCTATAACAGTAAAGTCATTATTTGTAGCTTGTGGGCAAAGGACATCTGAGGTTGGGCTGGGCCATATCATACCGTGCAATACCGGTGTAATGTTAGGGGATGATATGAAATCGAAATATCGTAATAAAATTTAAGTGAAACGCACAGTGTCGTTGTTTGGTGCGGTCTAGTGCACATGGAGCGAGAAGCATGGCGGTGACGGAGGAGGAGGGCGAATGCAGTGCATCGACCGACACAGTAGGGCTGGACCCGAATATTGGAATATTCAGTCGTTGTGGTGGTGTCCAGATAGCAATTTTGAGATCCGAATACTTGCCCACCACCTGCTGCTACCCTCCTCCTGCCACCGCCACCACCACCATCACCACCTGATGGTGAACTGTGACCACTATCCTAAACTGGAATTATCAGCCAAGTACTGCCCGTGTGTCACGCCCACTTCCACCCCGTCGGGTCGGCCCGAATATTTAACCGCCGCTATACCCCGCCCCCCAACCCGCCCAACTGATGTGGTGGTGAGACGAAAGAAACTGGCTGCAAAGTTGTAACTCTACTTTTGTGGATACTATGCATTGCTATGCTCAGGATTTGTGACCCCACTTCCATTTAAAATGCCTTTTAATTAAACAAATTGTCAGCAAGCAATTTACAACTATGCACGATTGATTTTGGTACTATATAGCTTTAATGCACATCAAAAAGAGCTGCTTGCTAAATGGAAAAAGAAATTGCTCTGTTTTTTTTATTATTATTTGAACCAACAAAGTTGTGCAGTTTTGAAGTATTTTGTCTATAGAGTCGATTATATCGTGAGTCATATTGTTATCGCAAATTTTCTCATTAATATCATGATGAATATTTTTGGCCATATCACCCTGCCCTAATGTGAGGATGCCATATTGGGCTTTGATGGGGCTTTTTTTCATAATTTTCCGAATTTTTTTTGACCAAACAACTAATCAATTAATCTAGAAAATAACCGACAGATGACTCTAGAGTGAAAATAAAGACTAGTTTCAGTTTTAGTGTCACCTCGAAGGTACAGATGCCACAAAAAGTACATTTTAGACACTGACTGCTTCCTAAAATGTCTTAGATTGAGTGAGAACTGGGTGAAATGTTACTGAATGATTTTACACAGCTTGTTCATCATAATTTAGTGGGTGCCAGTCAGCACATTTGGCTTTCTTATGATCTGTGTCGTTTCTAAAAAAAAAAGTCAACAGTTGGGGTGAGCAGCTACAGTCTAATTATGGCTTCTGTTTGTTTATTACAGTCATTTGTGGTTCTTGGCCTTCAGGATGAAGTCATAACTGCTAATTTGTTCTTCGTGTTTCACAGCAGGAAACTATGCCCTCGCATTTGACTGACAATTTACCGCTGGAGGCCATTTTAACAGTCGCCTGATGGACAAAGCGCATTCACAGTCCTCTGTCTAGACAATAAATCTTGCACGTTTGTGTGACACACACACAGGCCAGCCTTCAGCGAGTGTGTAATACTTTCCTCTTCACACAGTGCATTAAACCCTGCACCTTCGCTGGACTGGCCCGTGATCAAAGTCGGCAGGATTCCTTGATGATGATCCCCCTTTTTGGGTCGAATGTCAGAATCAGAGACCGGAGCAGGGAGACAGCTCGCTCAGTCAAACAACCCACGTAACATTAATTTGCCTTGCCAGATCTATTGCAATGGCACACATGTGCACACGCAAATTGATCAAGACAAGGCATAGAAACAGCTGTCCCGTCACCCTGTGTCTAATACAGACGGACAGCGGGTGAAGAAACGATTGGTCGCAGTGAGCCATCCGTTCAGCTCGCGGGGGGATTGATGATGAACTCCGTTTGTACTGAGTCCGCGGCGTAAAACCTGTGTCTGCGGCCCAGAGAAATACAGCCTGCTTGGGTTTCTGCAGCAACATATCAAGTGAAACGAGAGATAAAGAACAAGAGCCGTTTCTTCAAAGTCATGCGTCTAATTTATGATTTCAAAGGCAGACTGTGGTCGCATTTTCATTCGCACCGATAAATTAAATTGTGACATGATTTAAGAAATGCTTCGACAGATTTAATATTGTTTTCGTGAGTGGAGTCAGGAGACAGTTAACTTAGATGGGCATAAAGTCCAGCTCTGTCCAGGTTATCATCTAATCATCGGTATTTACATTACATGCACATTTAAAACTTCACAAAGTGTTTTCCAACGAGAAAAACGAGGTATTATAAATCTACCAAACAAGTTTAAATATAAAGGTTAAGACCTCACAATATTACATTTTATTTTAAATCCATCCGTCCATCATCACACTCGCATGTATTTGCATTGTTAAAGGTATATTTAGTGTATAAGACAGGTGACCAGTGTATATCTTCTCATGTGGCTCACAATACCAATACCTGTGTGTCCCATAATGTCAAATTATTCATTAAAGGATGTCATACCACTATATGTGGGACAGATTGGGCTCTTGTTAACATCATACTCAACAATATTATGGCAGGAGTTGGACGTATCACACCCACAATGTGATTTGTTCCAGACCCCTTACGAGAATTTATGCCTTCTATTGAAGTTTTTATTATATTAAATATCAAAACAGGTCCTTGAGTCCTTGTTTTTGCTAATAGGATTTGGTTTTGCAATCACAAAACCTTGTTAAGTTTGAAACTCTTCTCCAAATGGCAAACAAATGGCCACACAAGCAACCGTCGTAAATCTCTTCACCAGACTTGTTTCTATTCCTGAAATGTCAAAGGAGGCTGAAAATAGTGAGTATGTCAAAAGAAAAGACAGAAAGCTAGTCAGAAAATTCTGAAAAATACCTTCAAACACCAACTCACAACCCCCTGAGACGTCTCGACCACCAGGTTGAGAACCATGAAAATAAATGGACAACATTCTCCACCATCCGTGCCTCCTCAGATACATTCATGAGGCTTCACATCTACGACTCTTGACAAACACACAATGAGTGTGTCATTCCAGACATGTTTACACAGACAAAGTTAGATCTCTGAGCAGAAACCCTGGGGGCTTTGTCTTTGCCAGAGCATCCAACCCCCTCCTTCTATCCCTGAATCCCCCCTTGTTCTTCTGACTGAACCCTGGGGAAGGTTCAGTTTTAGGGACTTAAACTCCGGCTCGGCCCCACAAGACCGTCTGTCTCCCCCCCGTGCTCTGTTTTGCTTGGTTTAGGCCAATTTACTGCCTTCGGTTCTACTCTTACCAGCGGACTGTCGAGCCACTGTGAGAATATTCCCACAATACTCTCACGTAGACGGGATTCCTGATCCGCAGCTGAACTGAAACCTAATAAAACAACACAGCGGCGGACCAGTGCGAGCGCGGCCAACGGGGCTTATTGACAAGCGAAGACCATTAGCTTCACTCTGCTGTTGACGCTGGTTTGATGTGATGGCTCATCATCAGTCAGGCCTGAACGCCTTGGATGATTCTCAATCAAACCCGAGTCAAGAAGCTGTCTGGGAAAACGGCAGCACATCGGAGCACAAAGAGAAGCCAGAGAGCTCAGTCCGAAGCTGTCAGCGTGACTGAGGCCCTCCTGTCCGTGATTGATGACCGGGGCTCCGCATATTTCTGAAGCCGACACGTGCTGGCTGCGTTGGCTGGGAGTCGTCTCTGTTCTATTTAGTTTACATTATTCTTATTATTCCTCTGACCAGCCCAGCTGTTGAGTGCATGTATGGGAGGGGTTTTTCCATGCCCTCAGTTGTCCAGGTATGTGTAATGAAATCTTGAGTTCTGTTTTGAAAACCCTGGGAGTTCCAGTCATTTTCACATTTGAGGGATTTTTTTCTACTTCTTCTTCTCCTCAGCTCCCCTTTTCCCCCTCCTCCTTCCCTCTCACCCACTTGCATTCCCAAGGAACTGTCCACCCAAGGTTACCGGCTGCTTAATTTGCAGCACTTTTCGAAAAGCAAAATAAACACGGGCTTTTAAAAGGTGGGGGAACACCCAGCATCTTGGCCACTTTAGGCCAGAAAGAAGCAGAAAACAGTTCTTGATTGTAGAAAAAGGTCTGCATGTGTGTGTTCGAATCAGCATCGGAGACGTTGGCAAGACACACAAAAGCCACTCGCCAATAAAAGTTTTGCGCTCAGAAGAAGTTCAGCCATTAATTAAACTTGATCTTAAGGACAAGAGAAGATCTGTTGCAGTCACAGTTCACAGGTGGAGAGAAAAGAGAAACACCTGTTGGCTAACATAAATGCACAAACACACCTCGTAAAGTTTGAGGGAGTGAGCACCAACTCTGAAACAGGGACGTGACTGTGATGAACGGCCTGCTCTTGATTCTAGATGAACATTTTCACAGGAGCGTAATGTTTCTCAGTTAAAGTATCACAGGCCTCGCCACTCAAACTAATAGCCTTAGTTTTTTTTTCCTTAAATTAAAACGCCTGACAGTGAATATTCACTCCCCCCCTCAATGCGGTTTCAACACATGATGGTGCAACTGATGCGTGTTGACAAGCAGAGGATGGAGCTGCAGCAGCGGGGATGAATGTTCCAGCCTTTGTCTCTCATGTTACTCCCGGACTCGTCTGCTATTAATTAAACGACGAACAGATGAAGATATCCACAGAACTCAATACGCTCATCTATCTGCGGGACTTTTATGCAAACAGCTGCACCGAATGTGTCGTTAAAGACGTTAAAAATTACCCGACGTCGTGTGTTTTTGCTGCTTTCGAGCTTCTTGGCGAGAACTGACGATCAATTCGGCGTGTCGATTCAGAAGTGGGCAGCTTTCATCGAAATAACAGGATTTCCACTGAGCGATGTGTGTGTGCGTACATTTAAACTGGCAGCACAGAGAGAGCAAATTTACCAGATTAGACATTTTCGATGAAGAGAGTAGTGAGCTGCGTTTGGCTGCAGGAATAAAACTGCTTAAGCTTCCCTCAAACGTACATGCGGTTAAAAAAAAAAGAAAGAAAAAAAAGGCAACTGCCAGATTCAGACAGTGAATTATAGAAACCAAGACAGCACTTCATCCCCTGAAACTATCTTGTGATCCTTAACTTGTAACCTGTGTACTCTGGCGTGCCGACAAGCACTTGTGCGTAGCCACTCATGTGTGACTTGCGGCTCCACGTGTGTCGCCACGTAGAGGAAATTAACAGCTGTAACCGCTCTGGAAACACCTGCAATAACAATCCAGTGTGTAGCAGGTTAGCTAGAAGCTACTCTCTCCGTCTTTTTCTTTTCATTGTAATCTGATCCGGCCTCTACGTAAAAAAAAAAAGCCCAGAAGAAGAGGCTCGGAAAGACAAGAAGGGAGGCGGACAGAAACCGTAGCTAAAGATGAAGGACGAGTGAATGATCGGCGCGTCTGACTCATCGCGTCCTTTGGAATTTAATTTGAAAAGCAGAAAAATACTCCAAGTGTCTTTGATGGCAGCGGTTTACACTGGAATATCACACACCGAATTTCAGATTTTCCAATGGGAGTGGATGGATATGATAGTATTAAAAGGAGTGTTTTAAAATATATAACACACAACTAGAGCACTGACGAAGCCATCAGGAGCGGAGAAGTCAGTGGAATTGTTTCCCTATATGGCCAAACAACCTTAACTAATGTGTTTAAGGAGGCCTGTAACTTTTCTTTCAGTGATCTCATCAGTCCTGTGTGTGACTAACAAAGCAAAACAAGTAACCTAATCACAATTATAAACAGTGCTACCAAGGTGGGTCGAGTATCCACGGCTCTAAAAAGTGTTTTTATTTAGATATTTTCAAAGTAACACGAGAAACCGAATGGAGGATGAATTATCTCAATGGTTCAATATGTCACTGGGAAAAGCCTGGAAAAATCACAAATGCAAACCGTTTTCGACGAAGAACAACAGCTGTCACAAGTTTAAACAACCCGCCGGGGATGTAACGGTCATATAGCGCAAATAGGGGCCTGCAAAACTGACATGCAACATACAGTAACATGACTCACCTTTTGTTTGCAATAGCAGTTTGGTTAATCCAGTGTTATAGTCCTTTTCATGAAGTGTTGACATGAGTTTATCACCTGTCACCTGTTTTGGCTGGAGCACCTAATCCCGCCGCTCGATGCCAAAACCTGTCAGGGATCGTACTGTGTATGAGAGGCCTGTTTCCAGATAAAGCAAACATCACAACAGAAGCTGAGAATACGCCCGATTATCGTCAGAAAAACACTGCACAACTAGTTCTTATTATGAGATTTAAGTTCATATTGTTTTGTTCCAATGTGCCCCACTTGTCCCAGAATGCCGCTGAGCCTTTAATTTAGGGATTAGCATCGATAAGAGATGTCATTCTGAGGGCACACTCACCTGATATGATCTATGCAAACTCAGCTCCTTCTGTATCGTCACTGCAGTGTTCATCCCCCGCTACACCTCCCCGCCGTTTAAAATGCAAAGCTCTGACGACTTTCCTTCCCTCACAGGTAGGACTCTAAGCGCCCTCTGCCCTCTCCCGAATCTACGAAGAACAAAAAAGAAACCCAAAAGACACATGCGAAACCCATTTCACAATCTGTCATCAAGGAGGCTGAGAAACAGGAAAAACACGAAGGAGACAGAAATTGATTTCATCTGTTCCTCCATCTCCTCTCACAGTCTGAGTGGCACTCGCTGTCACTTGCCATTTAGCAGACGAGGATAAGGTTCAGTTGCAGAATCAGATACGGTGCAGAGCGAGGTCTGCAGTGGAGCAGGCGCGCTGAAGAATTCAGAACAAAGCTTTTCAGATTAGCCTGTTGAAAGATGGGACTGTCAGGCGAGATCAGGGTGATGTGTTTTGAATGAGGTGAAACAGAGAAGCCCCCTTCTTCGCATAAAGAAATCGCCAACTTCCCAGAAGTCTCGGAAACAAAGCGAGCGCCGCAAAACACATTTCGGCAACCCTGAGACAATATTGTAAGAGAAAAACAACACAGCCGAGTCACAGCTGGGTACAGCGCTGAACAGGAAACGGAGACGGGGCGATGAATCTCTGGACTTTCCCCTTCGCGCTGAAAACAGGTGACTTTGTGCTGTGATTCTGGGTGGTCTTGCTGACCTGTCTTTTCTTAATAAACCACTTAGTTGGAGCATAATTACGGGCTGACATCCTGCCTGTCAGATGGGTGTGTGTGTGTGTGTGTGTGAGAGCCAGTGTGTGTGTGTGTGTCTGTGCACACTGCCATCTTTGTTGTGGGAAAAGTTAAAAACATATGCATGAGAAATAAACTAATGCAGAGAGAGGACTTGCATGAGTTTTCATTTTCTGCATATTCACACTCAAAGATGCATGTTCACACAAACACACACACACACACACACGACTCACACAGCTGTCTTTTATTTGCCAGGATCCAGCCACAGATGGTGATACAGTGTGAACTTTAACACACGGATTCTTGACATTCTTTACGGGTGTGAGTTACTCTCCTACTCAAACCGGTGCTGGGCCTTGGCGCTCTTTGCTTCCCCCCGGCCAGCAGGTCACTGTCACAGAAGGAGTTTGAGCCAGTTTCTCCCACATATACAGGCCGCTATTGTCCTCCTCTATGTACAGTAAGTCTATTTCCCCTCCCCGACTGTACAACACGCCGAGCGCAGCCTCGGCGGCGGAGCTGTGTCAGCATATTTTTCGGTTTATGATGGGTCTTGTAGTGGCAAGTTCATTGCTTAATGTTAAAGGAATGCTAATTAAACGATGCAGCCCGCCAGCTCGCTGCAGAAATCAAGGGGCGAAAATATACAATGTATCCATGGATTCATCAGAGACGAACAAGGATTCTTTGTGCTGCGACGCTCATATTTCACCATAAAGGGTCGAAATAATGTTTGAATAATGCAGAAAAAAAATCTGTTATAAAAAACTGTGCAATCAGCTGCAATATAAAACAACATTTTGCAGCAATAAAGTCTTGATTTTCAAACATGATTCATGCTGGAAGCTTTGCGCTCTTATGGTAAATGACTCAGGTGAAAGCTCCCGAGAGTTTCTAACATTTTACTGCACTCTATCAGAAGTTGATCTTGTTCATTTCCGGCCCAGTGGAAGGAGCCGGTGTCTGGCCTGAAACTTTAGAAAACAGGATTCTACTGTGGCCCGCGCGGTTTGTTTTACATAGCCTATCAACATGCTCAGCAGAAAGTCAATTAGCCTTCCACTTTAGGGGCAAATTGCTGCACAGACGGCATTATGGTCTCAAAAAACAGACATGACGTGTGCTGCTGAATACCACCTACTGACTGCAGGAGAATCAACATTGGGTCCATCTTGATCAATACGGCTTTTAGCTTTGGGTTACAGCGTCTTCATTATCGGAGCATCAAGTGAAAGCACTCAACATTCGTGAGTTGTCAATACGAATAAACATGTATTATGTCATTCAATTTATTGGAAATAAAGATTAAAAAATAAGATAGGAGTCGGTCAGACTGATAAATGAGACTCACCATGCAAACATAGTGCAACGGAAAGCATCCTGTCACTGAACCCAGCCAGAGCTCCTGCACTTGTCTCTCTCTCTCTGGAAGAAGAAAAAAAAGTTATTAGCAGGAGCTCATATGTCTGCCATCTATGAAAGAAAGAACTGATACTAAATTCAGGCCATTTTCTGGCTTTGACTCTAAACCCAATCATGCAAAGTACCCCCTATCCTCTTCTGTTTTCTTCGATCTTCAATCATTCTCCACTCATCCTGTACGTCTTTCTCCTTTTTTTTTTATGCCCCTCTCTTTCTCTAATAACAGGATGTCGGCTTTCTCTCGCACGGCGGCTGACCTTCCAGGCACAGCAGCTTGCAGCTTTAGATAATTCCTGTTTTGGCCTGTATTTGTCTTTCATCAGATGAGACTGAAAGCGGGCGCATCTGCACTTATGTGCTGTGTGAGCAGCGATAGTTAAAGAGTCGGGGAAGCCAACAGGTGAGGAGGAGATTACTTGAAGCTAGAACACCTGTACTTCTAGGTTGATGGGATCGAATTGGAGCAAAAATCTAACTTTGATCATAAGGACAGTTTTTATAGTTGCAAAAATGATGATGCAGTTTTTAGCCTGTCCACCAGAAATCTGTCTGAGAGGAAAGCAAGCACAAGAAAGAAAATATAAAAAATATAACCGAGAGATTTAGCGTTGGTTTGGAATAGCAGACAAGAAATGTGAACGACAGATGGGAAGCTCATACCTGTGGAAAGACTCGATATGAGATGCTCCGCTATCAGTGTGTGCAAAAAGAAAGAAATATAACGTCCAGACACCTGGAAAAGACATTGAGCAAAAAGCCTGTCTGGGACTGAACCTCTTGTGTCTCTGCAGCTCGACCATTTGCCGCCTGACAGACACTCTGCTCGCGTTACATGAGTGTGAGGTGATAAACTCCAATCTTTTGGTGTTGCTTTTCTTCTCTTCTGCAGCCTCTGCAGTCGCTCTGGCGAAAACCTCTCCCCCCCATTACCTGTCTACTCCTCAAATACTGCCTCTATTGAGCTTGTTAATATGCAGCAAATATCTCTGCCCCGATTGGCTGGACTCGCTTCCTGTAATTATAAGGGAGGAAACCGGGGTGAGGGGTCGCAGCTTGCTAAGTTTAGCCCTGTGGACAAACCCAGAATCGGGGCTGTATCTACCAAGATCAAGAGTGTTTGTTTGTGCGTCAGAGGGTGTGTGTGTGTCTGTGCCGAGGTGTTTGTGTGTGTTTAGGCCTGCCGAAAAGGGCAGCAGTCAAAGAAAAAAGGTGTCCTCCTGCAATCGTTTTTCAAGGGGAGGGCTATTATATTCATGAGTCTCTCCAGGCAGGATTTTTCTGCAGCCATACTTTCACCGAGCCGCGTTGCACATGTGCACCCATCAAACTTTCCTGTGTTACTATTAGCCAACATTACTCTGCATACAGAGCTCTGGCACTTTTAACAGAGAGGCCAGCCTACTACCATAACTGACCCAACAAGAACACACACACACACCCTGTGTTCGCCATCAGTGCCAAGAGAGCACAACACACTGAAACACTTGAAGCAAGAGTCTGCGGTAGACCACAAAGAGCTGCCTTGCCAGGAACCCTCACTTGACATGCCATCCCCACCGTGTACGCCTCAGGACAGGCGTGACTCCTGTCAGGGGCAGAGCCGGGGCAGCAGCTAGTGGGTGGTGTCGGTGGTTTGATCACTCTCTCTGTGTTTAATATTACCCCAAAACACTCACTCGGCCGCACCTCAATGAGCCTCTCTGTCCTGCAGAGAGTTAGAGGGGCTGTCGGTGCATTCCAGGACTGCACCACAGATCACTGTGAAAGATGCAGCAGGTTGTGCTGCTGCTGCTGCTCCCTCTGGGATCTCAGATGCTCATGCAATCATCGGGTTGATGTCAACTTTGGGACACACAGTGGATTTCTGTCATGCATTCGTTTGTGAAGCCTTGTCACAGCTCCCACGCCACGATGCACTGACCAGTTCTAACACTAGACTGATTATCAGCCTGGATGATCGATAGTTTGTTTCAGATAATCTGTG
The DNA here is from genome assembly GCF_000690725.1 of Stegastes partitus. NCBI lineage: Eukaryota > Metazoa > Chordata > Actinopteri > Pomacentridae > Stegastes > Stegastes partitus. Next base: position 43,874 of record NW_007578187.1, read on the forward strand.
TAATTTGAAGTGATTATCAAATTAAAATCATCAAATTAAATCCAAACTACTTTGACTCAGATGGAGCCGCCTCTCTCTGTTTGTAGTCACTCTGTGGTTTCGCTCGCAGCACTAGTTGAAATGTTAGGCGTCACGAGGACTAGTCTGTCAGCACTACAGGATACGAAAGAAAAAAGTCCTCTTTCAACTGAACAAATGTTAAAAAAAAATGTATTGGAGTTAGTATTCTTCTAAATTTTGACACCAAAATGTTCATTTTTGTAATTGCATATCAGTGACAAAGGCATTACTAATAATCAGTAAAAAATAAAAAACATATGGGTCGACCCCTCACAGTTACACATTTTCCCCAGCACTGTATGCAATCAGATCAATCTGCAGTGATGAGCATTATCTGAATCCTCGCTGACAAGTGAGCACAGCTATCCTGAAATATCAAATCAATCAGGAGATGAAAACAGTGTCAGTTTAGGAGCTTTCAATCATGATCTGTATCTGCACATGGAGCTGAAACAGTTTGTCAGTCAATCAACTTTAGGGAGAGAAACTGAGAAGTTTGAACAAGAGCAACTCCAGGACAAACTGTGTCTAGTGATGAGGATGCTATAATATAAGAAACAACATTATAATTTATGCAGATCATGTTTTTAAAAGAGCACAAGCCTTGGATTATACATCTTTTGCAATGTGATTCAAAGCACAAAAGAAAACATCCTGAGCTCCACAACATACTCACCTGGACAGACCTTCACTACTTCCAGCTGTTCCAATAATCAAATCACAGTCACATCATTCAAATTCAACTCCATCTCATCTTAGCACAACTTTCAGGCGATTGTCTCCTCACGTCAGACACTTAAATGTGCTTAAACCACAACCGCAGCACCAATTACTGATAAGCATCATCACCATCACCGCAGACTCCAGCGCTAACAGTCTGGAGTCCCGCTGATCGCCGCCAGCAGCTGCCAGCATCAAACCCCGGCGCAAAGTAGTCGCTCAAGAGCTTCACATGAATCTTAATGAACAGAACAAATCACGGACCCCTCCGGCTCCGCTGACGGAAGGTCGGGACCAGCATGAAGCGTTTTGCTGCAGCTTCAAACTGCGCTCCGACACTGACAAGCAAAGAATTGGTTTGTTTTCTTCCCAAAGCATCCTTACCGTCTCCTTTTACGCGTCAAAAAAAAAAAAAAGCAGCCCAGCAAGATCCCAGTTGGTCTCGATTCGGACTCCTGTGTCTTTTATTTGTATGTGTCCTCCTGTCTTGTGGCAGAGTTTTCCAAGTGGAGGCTTTCACGGGTTATTTGAGGCTGGTTAAAAACCCTCGTGTGGTTTTTTGCGCACAGCTCCCACCTCCGACGTCTTGGAGAAGTGCACGTCAATAAAGTCATTCAAAGTTTTTTTTTTCTTCTCTCCACTCCCACAACAATTCAAGACACTATACGTGTTGTCTGTCACCCCTCAACTGTGTGATTGCATATAATGGAGCAGTTATTAGGCAAGAAAGGATCCACTAAGTGTTGTTTCTTCCATCCCTATGGAGATGTGTACTTTTCCATCTTATTGCCTGTTAAGTGTATGAGGCAGCTCATGCTGGTGCCTGTCTGCCTGCCTCTTAAACTCCTCTGAATAATTACTGTCACTGCTGCAGATTTATAATACATCACCTCTTCCCTGCAGTGCTTTCCACGAATCGACAAACACATAAAAAAAAAAAGTACACACAACATACACAAGCTGATAAATGTTTCAGTCCAGCGTCAGCCAAAGAGCAGAAAGAAAATGCGAGTAAGCAGCTGCATTCAAGAGCTGCGGTTGTGGGTATTCAATGATGAACTCTTTTTTTATTATTATTGTTTGAAATGGATACATAAAAACTGTGCAAAAACAGAGAATAACTTGCAGCAGAACTTCTGGAAGCATATATTAGAATTGGTTTGTATTATTTGAGCAGATTCCACCAAAATCATAATCAGTGAGAGCAACACGACAAAGTCCTGATGGCACTAAACACTGTGGAGGGTTCAGGTCCTCAGAGATGTTTTTACCACAAAATAAAAAGAATGCATCTTATTGCGAGGAGCTCCTTGAATACGATTTCGTGTGGATGGAAGCACAACCGTTTTGATCCTGACGTTACAAAATAAACAGCAAAAATCGTCGCTACTTGATCTGTCTTCTCGATACGGAGAGCCCTTTTTAAAACACTCCTGGATGCATTAACGTCAAAGCAACGTTAAATTTGCACGCTTTTATAAACATTACTAACCGGTGCTGTCATTTAGTGTGAAAGATTAAATACCACATAGTTTTCAAAACAATAAAAAAATAATAATACTAATAATAAAATTTACCATTTTGTTGTCAGAACACATTGACTGAGCGATCCCTGCTTGCAAATAAATATTTTTCCTCCTTAAACTTAAATAACTCTAATTTCTAAACCTCGCATTCGCTTTACTAATACATGGCATAGCTTTCAATGTCGATAATATGTGACCCCCACGGGGCTCAGTAGGTAACTGTGGTTAACCCTCTTTTTTTTTTTCTTTTGCCTTAAACAAAAATGCTCATCAAGAGTTCAACACTTGAACTAAAAACCCAGCACAAACATGTGTTTTAAAAACCCGCTTGCACAGATATTGAACTGGAAAAAGGGGGCTAACAGTGCATTTATATGTACTCCTGCATATTCTACAAACAACAACAAAAAAGTGATATAACATACTAAAGCAAAAACAAAAAGCTTACAGTGGAATCTTTGATATTCTAACAGAATACACAAACAGGTAAACCAGCTCATTTTTAATTCTGAAAATATTTAACATCTGATTGAAATAGAAATTGCTGCAAACAGACGCTGTGGCCTGATCTTGTTTGTACTCAGAGGAGCGGGTCAGATGTTGACAGTGTGGGCGTGCTTCTTGCACAGAGGCTTGTCTTTTTTGGAGAAGAACGGCTGACCCTCCAGGTTAGTGGAGCAGACCTGTTCAGAGAGCCAAACATGTACAAAGCAGTGTTGTTACTCGCACAGCATTGGCAGTATTTACCAATTTATGGATTAAAAAAAAACTTGCTTCCTGAACCTACCGCACACACAAAACAGGTGTCATGCCAGGTGAACCCTAGAGCCTCCAGGAACTGATCCCCGGCCTCGATGGGGAAGTCGCAGCCGTGGCAGTTGGTCCCAAACAGGTTGTAGTAGTCTGAGCGAGCAGAGCAGTGACAAAATGTTAGTCTGTTTGAACAAATGGGTTTTCTTTGCGAGACCTTGTTTAGTGTCGGTGGCTGCACGCTGCACCTTTTTCACAGTACGGCTGTCCGTCCTCCATGTGAAACATGTTGCCTCTGATTGGCTGCTGGCAGGCTGCGCAGACGAAGCAGGACACATGCCAGGTCTGCTTCAGGGCATTCATGACTTCCTGCAGTGAAAATATCAACACAAATACATGAGGAACAGGATGTATATGAATATTACATAGTTCTACTATGATCACATACTTTGAAGTAAGTAAACATTGTTTTTGGACTTAAAATGCTAGACTCCGAAGGTTATATTGTTTTCCTCCTCATGTTATAATTATTACGTTGCTTTCTATGTGTATTAAACTGCATTTCCTAATATCACACTACTTTAATGTTAGCAGACTGATAGCTGCTAAACAACCAGCCTTAATATGTTTTACTGTGACCAAGAGAGCAGCTTTAAACAAGTGATTACATGAAGACAATTTACTTTTTTTTTTTTTACACAGTACATTTCATTAAACATCCTCTGCTTCAAGGCTTTAAGTGATATCAAACAGTGAAGGACGACAAAGGCAGAGAACGATTTCCGTTTAGTTTTGCAGCCCACCCCGAGAATCTTCTGCTGGCAGCGGGCGCAGCTGGGAGCGAAGAACTGCTCGTAGCAGCGCTCGCAGTACACCTGGTCCTTCTCTTCCACAAATCCACGGTCTGCCAGAGAGGAGTGGCAGTGAGCACAGTTGAATTCCTCGGGGTGCCACGACATGCCCATGGCCACGAGGAAAGGGCCCCTGGTGGGAACAAGCAAGGGGACAGAGGACTCAATGAAACTCTGACTGAGCTTTTTAGATTTTAGACAAACATCATGCTCAGTTTTGTAAAATTCACTGAAACATGTTTTTGTTTTTTTCATACCTGATGACATTGTTGCACCTGTTGCACATGGGGGTGCGAGTACCAGCTGGGATGTGCTCGGCTCGCTGCACCAGGGAGTTGAGATCCTGTGGATGTGGCTGTGGAGTGGGCCGGTCTGAAGCTTTGGAAGGAGGATTGGCAACTTTGCCAAAGGAGGGACCTACACCACCCTTAGGAAAACCTAAACCAGCAACAACATGGGTCAGTATCTAAATGGAATATACCTCGCCAAATAAGAGTAAACTCGAGACCAAATTTACATTTCAGAATAGAAAAAACAAATAATAATTGCATTTTACCATCAACCAATCCACTACCTAATTATTTCTTAGAGTTTCTAGAAAGGAAGAGATTCCTTGCATGCTGTCAGACTGTGACTGATTCGATGACCTCCATGCTTGAAGAATGAGAGAGCAGGGTTGGACGGAGCCACTCCCACCTCGCCGAGGCATGGGATCAATTTTTCCAATGGAAGGAAACAACAAATTCCAAGACACCTGGAAAAATAATCCCCCCCTCCTTTCATCTGAAAATATTTGGAGAGGATGCACAGTTTTTCCTTCTTTTTTCTCGGTGCAAAAACACATCCAGGATGGAGGACGTCACCCCCAGAGGGAGTGCCCCGAGGGTACGGGGATTGGGGACAGACGCACTATTGAAAGCGAGCACCATTATCAAAGGCTTGTGGAGGTCAAGGGACAAGTGCTCCCTAAATTTCCTTGTAACGGAGAACAGAGGAACTGAGAAAACATAACAGGACACCAGCGGGGATTGTAGAAGACTCTGGGTTCAACAGGAGGAAAAATACTGGAGGAGTCATGCGGACGAATGATATAAGACACTAGAGGACGATTTGACAAATCATATATGTATTTGGTTAAAGCCCCCTACAGAATCTTTAAAATGATTACTCCACCATGCACGCTAACATTTTTGTTCTTGCTCCTGATGTTTGAGCTTCACTGTGCAGCATGATGTATGAGCGGGTTGTGACACCAACCGGCTGGTTTCACATTTATCTGCTATTGAATAAAACACGTAAATATCTCAATGCATGATCTTCATAAATCACAGCTAGCCCAGGAGTCATGTGGGTTCCCATATGGAGATTTAAAAAAAAAAATTTGAACCAACCCATGAATAGACACTAAGAAAGGACTTTTCAGAGAGGGATTCTGGAATTTTATAAAAGGGAGATGAGGCCAATCTTTACCTAGTTGACAACATGTTTGTAGAAAACTGACACAAATTATTATACAAGCACTGGATTTTTATGTCTTAATCTGAAGGAGGTCTGTCTCTAAGTGTGGCCCTGTGATAGATTGGTGACCTGTCCAAGGTGTCCCCTGCCTTCACCCTGAGTCAGCTGGGATAGACTCCAGCCCCCCCGCGACCCCAGTGAGGATTAAGCGGTGTATAGATAATCTGAAGGAGGCCTTTAAAATTACACACATGGCATTTGAGGAAAGATTTGAGGACTCTGATGGTACCAGTGCTGTTCGTCTTTTACAACTCTAGAGCTACAGTAGCCCCTAAACTCACACTGTTTTGGGTCTTTGATTTTGTCTTTTCACTCTGTACAGTTTCAGAAAACGCCTCTCTGGCAGTTTTGAGGCTCAGCATTGTGGCTCTGGTGTTGGCATCTTGCACTACACGGCCTAACTTTCAGCTAAAGACAAAGAGATGGAACATGAGGGGAGCTGATGCAGAACATGAAACATCTCCATGTGCAGTCCTGTGGCAGCACCCTCCTGTCACTTAAAATGGCAACACCCCTAAAGCTCAAAGCCTTAATTTAATTTTTAAAAAAATGAAAATCACCCCTCGCACAATTGCAATGATGGGGATATTAGCTATCGAGACCAAAACCATTGTTGGTTGCAGGCTGTAAACATGTTTATTTCTGATGCTAAATTATGCATTTTAACATGAACGCTATAAGGATTGACTCGCTTTTGGGTTCAGCCTCGAGTGGCCATTCGAGGAACTACAGTTGGTGACTCTGACATTAGTGTTATTTTTTAGTCCAGGACGTTGCCACTTGATCCACACACCAAAAAAAAAAATCAAAATCAATCCTTAACATTGTGCTAATTTGCCTCTTTAAATGGTGCTGGCAGTTAAATGACCAAAACTACTAACTAATGGCACTAAATATAAACGTGGTGTGGCACATTTTACATACAGAGCCGAATCTCCTCCACGTGGCTACTACAAGATACTTTCTTGTTTACTTGAACTCAAGTATGTGCTAATCTGATGAAAAAGAAAAAAACAGCCAACAGAGAACCAACTGTGTCCTCTTCTGCTCTCTCCCTGTGGCACCTTTCAGCAGCCGTTTCTTAATAGGCATCCGGGGAAATGTGAGAGAGCGCATAGTGCATCTGTTCATGTCTGAGAGCATGCTTGTGTCTCACAGTGCTGCTAATAATGACCCCTGACTGATGCCTTTCAGCAACTATTTACCTTGACCAGCTCGGGGTCTCGTGGCAGGCATCGTTGTATTTAAAGAGCCGCTTTCACTCAAAATAAAATCCATAATTCTCAATTTCTCAAACTATTTGACTGAGGGGATCTTGGGAAAAGCCAATAATCTGCGCTCATTAACTGAATACCTCTGGTTTTTATAGAGCTCATAATCTTAAATGGCTTAGTGTCAAGTATTAAACCTGCTATAAACGTTATGAGCGAACAGCGGGGTTTTTTAGAAGAACGGGGTTGCCCTCTGGAGGCTAAAAGCGGCAACTACGCGTAGTAAAATAAATGTTCCTTGCAGGGGCAGATGTATTTAAGTGGCAGGAAATAACAGGACAGGTGTGGATTTCTGTGAGGTATACCTGGTAGACCTCCAGGCAGGGCTTTGCTCGGGGCCGGAGGGCTCTGAAATGCGGACGCAGGGGCGACGTTGCCGTTCCTGGGCGCTGCTGCAGATTTGGAAAATGTCTTGGCTGCAGGCGATGTGTGCACAGTGGGAGCGGCTTTGTCAAGTGCCTCACTAGGAAACAGGTAAATCACTTGGTATAAATCATAACTCATGACAAGACACACAGACATACAAACATTTGCACATTCTTATTAAACTGTACATGTTGGAGCTTCTCTTTCTGCCTGACTAATAAAACACCAACCCTCCATGTTTCAGAGGCAGTAAATCCATTAATAATACAGAAAATCTAGCAGCAGTGTTGCGCCACTAATTCGACTAAAACCTCGAGTTCAAACAACTGCTTAGTGTGACCTGGTCAACTGCAGCTTTTTCCGCTGCAGTTACTAAAAATTTACAATCTGTTGGTCACAATTTAATGGCAAAAGACCCAACACAATTATGAAGTGCTTTCAAATGAGAATATGCGCCGCTGCCTACTGTCCATATGGTTTTGTAATTACTGACATGAGGTAACAATTACAGGGGGTGATGCCATGCTAACTCCCCCCTCCAATAATTTCCTTCATCGTCAACATTTAGCAGCAGCACAAAACCAATGCTGTAACTTAAGTAGGCCCATTAAGAGGAGGCAGCTTTGATTCTCTTCAACAAACAGACACACTTGAGGCAGTGCTGGTGTGTTTTCCCATGACGGTGCAAAATGTTAAGAGTCTTTTCCCTGTAAAGTTTCACAGCTTTTCCCTTCAAGGCCGGGGCCATCTGCACTTCTCTCCCTTCAGAAGCATCCATCATGTTACTGGAAGCAACCCTCCAAACATTGAGTTGTACGATGATAGCTTTCGATGGCAGGAGATCCCAATCAACCAGGCGATGACACGATCACTCAGCAGCCCTGAAGTAGGCGCGTTTGTTGCCCAGGGCAAAGCGAAGGCTTTGCATCAACAGGTTAGCAATTTGTCACCCTGAAGTGTTTTGGATTTCCTGCTACAGCTCACTGCAAAAGGTCTATTGTGCCATCAGCAACAGATTTGTGGGTTTATTGGTTTGTCGTGGTTTTGATCTTATCTTTATTTTCGTTTTCGCTCTCTTATCCAGTCTGTTATGAGTTTCTGTTTGAATAATCATTAACTTACGGACGCAGTAAAAGCGAAGAGACACACCGAATGCTGGTTGAAAGGTATGAACAGTGCTTTGAGAACTACTTCTTATAACTAATTCATATTGGATGGTACTGACACGGTAAATCAGTGACTCATTCCTCAATTCAAAACACTAAAGGCATTTCAGATTTGACTCTTCATGCACAACTGATTCTTTCACATCGTATATCTTATATCAAACTTCTAAATGTCACGTTGACTTTTTCCAGCAAGAAGAAAAAGATTGGGAAATAAGCAAAAGCAGTAAAGAAAAAGCAGTTTATTGAGGTAAAGTCATAAAAAGCAGACAATGAAATGGCTTCGGTTAGTGTAGAAAATAAAGGAACATGATACAGACATGCTGAGAAAAACGAAGGAAAGTGGAGGCTCAGAGATCAACAATATGCTACAGAAATCCATAAATACACACTACAAAATAACGTGATGCTGCATTTTTAATCACACATATTTACTTTCATGCAAGCTTTTAATTTACATTTTTAAATATATTAAATAATGAAGATATAATTTACCAAAAAACAGGGTTTGTTTTCTTGTCGTTTTGGAACTGGACATTAACAGGTGTCTTGCCAAACAAAGGCCTTATATTGTGCTGGTATGTAACATGTGAGTTTAACGATGCCCAAAATTAAATAAAACATTGAACAAAACAAAGCGATCCCTTTTTTTTTATTACACATTTAACACTCGTGCTGAAACGTCATGATGCCAGTCTCTCAGCTTGTTGTACATGTGTCCTATAGCTTCTGGGTCCAACTTGTTCACTCTGATTTGACCCATAAGACAGGATTTAAGAAGAAAGGGGAGAGAAGAAGAAGGGAAATGTTGGAAAATAAAAATATGAGAAACAAAGTAAAAGATGAATGAAAAAGTAGCAGCTTGGAAAAATAGAAAAACACAGAAAACGCAGACAAACTTTGATTTCTACACCAAGGCAGACTTCTAATTTTTGCTCTCCCTCTTCATGTAGGGAGAAGAAAGCAGATGAATAACATGCAGGAAAGGTCCAGTCTGTCAGGTGGCTAACCGGGTGTTTGTACCCATTCTGCGTCACGTCACCTCATATTTGCTCACTCTGTAGGAAAAGTACACCGGATAAAATCTCACTAACAGAAGGGTAGCAAGAATCTCCTCCTGGCAGGGCCGCTGTTACCCACAATACCACTTAATTACCCACGGCTTCCAGTGAGTGACACACTGATTGGTTGGGGATCTGGTACGCGGGGCAGACTGTACTTACGGCAGATTAGATCGACTTCAGACTGAGAACAGAAGCAGCAATCACAGCCTAGGCCGAGTCTGGGGCTGCCGCCGCTCAGCCATCTTCCTCTTAGAGCTCCGAATGTGGTCTGTCCACATTGAGCCTTAAATTAAGCCTGATACTGTCGGAGCATAAGATCAGGAAATCAGGGCTTTACTCTAAGTCGCAGGCCCCTGGATGTGCTTATGCGAGTATTTCGAGGGCCAACTCTGAATCTGAAACCTTCATGATGAAGAAATTATTCTAACAGTACCGATCCGAGAACACTACCGCATTACTTCCTGCAAAAGTACTTAAAAATGCACATCCAGACAGTGAGAAAGACCAGGACAGACATAGAATATTCACATGCACATAGCAAATTTTAAAAAACCACCAACCACTTACTTCTTTCCACTGTTCTCTGGAATTTGTTCTGCAACAGTGAAGAAGGAAAAAAAAAGAAGTCAAAAGTCAAATAAATGGTCATTGGGAACAATAACACTACTCATTGCAGCTTTACTCCTGCTCCAGTCCAGTCTAGGTTCTCCTTGTCATAGTAAGAACTAAGTGAACAAATGTAATCCCGGCAAACTAGCCCTCTAATAGCACCTTTTTGGACTGTTCCCTGATTGCTCACAGCTGCAGAAACACCAAGCAGACTGAATACGCATCAAGTTTTCGAAACACATTGCACAGTTCACACCAGTCTGGCAACAAGAGAGAAGACAATTCTGTCATCTTACATCATTCAAGCGAATTACTGTGAATGTCAATTTGCATCATCTGAACAGATCCACACACACAACTCTGAGAGGTGGAGCGAGGCCCAGAACCGCAGCCTTCTCAAGTAACATCAAGTGTCACTTACAGTCAAAACAGTCACATAAAATAATAAGTCAATCACGTAAGATTAAAGCTTTTCTCTAAGAGGCTACGAAATCACTACAATCTGCAGAGGCAATGGAGCGTTGGAAGAAAATAAGATGAATAAACAGAGAGAAAAATACAAGTCAGTTCTATTGAAAATATGTTGTAAAAGATACCCCTGATATTTTAATTTTTGGATAAATCTGTGATCCTACAGTGATTTAACAGTGACAGCCATGGCAAGGCAAGCCTTAAAATACTTCCTAATTCCTAAAACAACATTCAACTAGTTTCAGCACTTTCGAAATCACAGGTCTCTGCGCAAAGTTTTCATTAACATATACTGAGCTCGACACGCACCGTTCTCAGTGCCGGTCAGCTGGGCCAGGATACGGAAGGAGCGGGACTGGCCGGTGCCCGCTCGCGGATGCCAGTCCTCCGTGTCCTCAATCAGACGCTTCTTGCTGGAGTCGTTCTGCAGAGATGCGTTATTCTCAGGCTCCATACCGGGTTTCCTGCACATCCAGATCAAACAAGGAACGACATTAGAGACATGGAAAGATGTGCCGATGAGAACATCACAGCTCAACTCAATTTTTAAATTGTTGTTAATCACTGAGGTTAAAAGGTGGAATATGCAGTTCTAATCCTTAAGACTTTATGTCCAATTTAGGGAGTTTCTGCTCATTTTGCCAGCTTCTGCTCTGCGTGTGCACTGAAAAACAAATACAGTGTTTGTACGCAGTCCTGGCTCTGTAAAACCACAAAACACTGTTCCAGCATGTCGTGTGTACAATTATGCTCATGCACAGGACAGAGTACAAACATATAGTAGAACTTGGGAGGGAAATGGGCAGGGAGAGCAAGATGGAGGGTAATTGTTTTGCACATGTTAACAATCTAAATATGTCGACTAGTTAAATTCCACCTCAACACCACCCCTTATACCTCAGGATAAGAATGTTCCTGTTTAGACACACACAACTCTCATTAATAGCAATCAACACACACAGTACACGTAACACACATTCCTATCGTGCAACAAGTGCTCTACATTCAATCACAACCAATCAAAAGTGCAGCACATAGATAGGTGTTTTAAAATACGACCTAACAGCTACTTGATTACCTCCTAGGTCTAGTTGGAGGTGGAGTTCTGCAGGTGAGCAGTGGGAATGTAGAGAGGAAAAAATGCACAAAGACAGAAATGATCCCACATTTAAAGTCACATAAGTGCTAGGTAGAACAGTGGTTATATGAGGAGTTTGTTTTTTAACTGCTCTCATCTGTACTTACTTAGGAATTGTCTGTGGCTCACTATTAGAGAGGAAAACCACAAAATCAATGTCAGGCAGTTCATGAAAATACATGAAATGTCTTTAAAAAAAAAGGGGATTGATGAATGCCAGTAAGCAAAGTGAAGGAGAATTAGATGTGCTATATTAAAATGATGAAATGAAACACTGCATAGTAAGTGAAGGATGAGAGTGACACAAGCCAACTTTCACCACAAGGTGGGAGTAACGTGCTGTCGAGCTAAAGCCGCCGTCTTTCCCTCCAAAAGGTAATTTGATGGCACTCTAGATGCAATAATATTTATATTGAGTGTTTACATGCGCAGCTTAGTGTATAAGTGCTGTCTCAAACAAACTGTGCGTCAGTTTGATTTTTAAAAAAAACCCAAGTGCGCGCAATTCGTTTCACTGCGTGTTTACGTGCGCGCATGTGAGCGTGTCCATTGAGTGCAGTTGAAGTGTGATCAAAGAAAGCACAAGTCAGGCTATTCTTAGCCAAAGCAGACTACACTGGCAGTGATTAGACTGGCCTTGAATAAACAAACTGACACCAGTAGCAGATGGAGCCTAACAGATGCAGAGCCGGGCCACTGAAGAAGCCCGGTGTGCTGACAGGCCCGGCTGCACTGGGTGTAAACACGGTATTAGCTAACACGGAGCCACCGAGAATATGAATGAGCGCCGCGAGCTGACCCTCGCCGGGCGTCCTGCGGTGTATCAGACATTGATTATTTACAGTGTTTCACGGTTTGTTTGGACCTGGGAATAAACAAGTACTGTAAGTTGATGAGCAGGAATGTGAGGGTTAGCTCAAAGAGGTGTAAGCATGCCTTTGGTAATCATAAACCAGAGCGATGGGAAAGGCTATAATCACATTCCACGTGGTTAGAAAGCAACTGCAGCGGCTATATTATCATTCACTGCACTAACTTGGTGTCTGTCTCTCCTTCCTCCTGTGGGTAAAGAAAGGGTACATGGAAAAGAGTTGAAGCCAAGAAAGAGCACAGATAGAGCAGTTTGAAGAGAGCGAGTATAGTTTAAAACACCCTTCTGAGAGAATGCGCATAAAGACAACCACCAAAAAAAAAGCATGCAGGTCAGGAAACAAACACACACACACATACAGTCTACCTGTAGAAACACTTGTGCCTGAAACAAACCTGTTGATTTTGTACTTAAACTCGTTACAAACGAGGTTATCGCGTTTCTCACTTTCACAAGATATCTGAACAAAAAAAGAAAAGACTAAAATATTCCAAATCGGACCATTGTCACCGCCATAAACTTTTTAACTTTCTAAAATTCACAGAGCTATAGGTCGGTTTCCCAGATGTGTTTAAGTGCTGAGGAATCCAATGAGCCACTCTGGTGTCTTCAGTGCTATAAAAACAGATCTCTGTGACCTATTTTTTCAGGTGACACAAAAAAAAAAAGAAGAAGAATGAGTGGCAAACTACTTAAACCCAGCTCATTCTACTGTAACCCAATCAGCGAGCCAAAAACCTGCTGAGGAAGCCCGATCCGGCCAAACTGTGCTCCGTCCCCGGTCTCTAGAAGCGCGGAGGCTGCCAGGATTTTGGTCAATTAGAAACAAATGCTACACCAGCAGTGCTTTTTGGGCAGATTGTGTGTGTTCGACCACTGTCAGTTATAGGTAGTGGCATCAGCTGTCCTGATTCTGATCCCCTTCCAGCTGCCCCGTCGAAATATTTAAACAAGATGTACAACATGCCTCAGATTTTCCCAGTATGCAGCTGTGTGAAAACATGGGCTGTTTCAGTTGTAGCTTCTCGAACGAGATACATATTTTGAGATGAAATGGGGCATGAGTTAACAGAGGACGATCAGAATGGGATATTGTGTTTTTGTTCAGGTACGCTGCAAAGCAAAAATGTCCGTTAATCTGCAGCCTCTGGGAAGCACAACTCACTCCAGGCCTGCTGAATAAAGCACACAGCCCATGTTTATGTCTTAATCAGTCAACAGTATTTTGCACTTACACCAACCTGCTATACCCCGGCTTTGCTCCAGGAATCATTTAACAACTTGGGTGTGATGAATGGTACCTACCCATTGATGTGCTCTGACAGGCCCTGGCTCTCCAGCAGACCTCGCCTCTGCCCCATAGCCACCTCGCAAGCGTTGGCATTGGAGTACAGGTTGATGGGTGTGTTATAGACGGAGGGCTGTGGGACATTAGGATTGGAGGGAGGGGCTGTCACTCTGGCCGGAGAGGAGGAGTTAGACGAGGAAGAAGAGGCAGAAGTGAAGACGGAGCGGCCATGGCTGGGTTTGGGAGCAGAGTCTGGGGCGGGAAGGCTGGACTTGAGCTGAAACGGAGGCTGCGGTGGTTGAGAGGGGGCAGCTGGTGTGAAAGCAGACGACTCAGAGGGAATGGAGGCTACTTTGGGAGCAGCCCCACCGCCGTCACCCCCGAAAGGCCGAGCTGTCTTGTTGTACGCGGGAGTGGGCTGACTGAGCGGCTTGGTGTAGGCGGTGCTCGGGGCGGGGTGAGTGATCGGCACAGGCTTAATGATTTCCTGAGGTTCATCCTGGACGGAGGTGAAGACACACAACATGCACAAACGGCACAAAAAAAAAAAAAACTCATGCATGTAAACCAGCATTCCCAAACACAGCACAGCAACCACATCAAAATGAACTGCGATGAATAAAAGCTATGACTGTGCCACACAAGTTTAAAAGGTGCTCTGAAATGTGGCCAGCTGTACATGCCAAGCCAGTTTGTGTTCTCACATTATCTCAGAAGGGCACATGCTCACTTTTAAATAAACTTGTATTACATTGTACAGAAAAACAAAAGGCTTCAGATGAACTTAAATAAATATATGGTGTTAAATGAATATTTTTCGTCATACCTTGGGCACTCCGTCGTTAGGGACAGCGGCGGGTCTGCAAAGACAGAAAGAGGATTATAAAGTCACCGCTCGTACAAAATCTTCACAGCATCTGTTCAGTGTTTCGCAATTAATTTCTGAGGAACTGCTTCGGGAATCAAACTTATGGTCCAAGTGAGGGTCACATTAGCTTCCAGACACCGATGATGTTGCATTTTTCTTGGCCAAACGTCGCTTTTCCTGTGTCTGTCTGGTTTCAAAGGCTCGGCCCTCGCATGTGGATTAAAGAGGATTACTAAAGACGAGCCGCAGACTGTTTAAATTCATAAATGAATTTCCTCTCCTCACAACACAAATCTATTTTTACACTATTTTGTCATGACATTGAGTCAAACATTTATTCCCCGAAATTGACTTCACATTTAATCCTTTTTCCAGCGATATATTATTGTATTTTGGACATTAGCGCAACTTTGAACACTCTAAAAAGTAGAATATTCCACATGAAATTGTTTTGCTGTGTGATAATAACATCATTTTGATTAGAAAAATTGCATGTAAATGCTACCAGTGATGGATGACTAATCTCAAGCAATGTTCAAGCTCAGGAAATAGGCTTTTATTGTTCGCTGACATGAATAAAAAACACATGGCAGTCTGGAGAGCAGCAAATGTTCAAAACTGTATTCTTTAGAAAACGCTCACCAGTAATTATATGCAATTTGCAATGAAGGTACTAAAACATGCAAGATCAGCAGCATGTGCGAACACACTGTACTTTAAAACATGTGTCCACGTGCGGATCTGCGTTGACGTGTGGCATACGTCTGATTTACACTTATTACTGAAGCAGCTGCTACAGTTTTAAAACCTATGGGAAACGAGGGTGGTCTGCTTGTCTGTTAACTGGAGATCCTCTGGAAACAGATGAATAGCTGACAAATCTCTCATCCCCTGTTTGGATTTATTCTTAGTGTTCTCGATTATTGTCTACCACAATTTTAAAATCTGAAAAGCGCCACACCTTTTGTTAGGCTGTGTCAAGTTTTAAGACTTAGCATAACCGCCACACATCTCCTTCAAAGCGACTGTACGTCCCCGTCAGGTAAATTACATGTCTTAAAATGCTGTGTTAGTCAAACATGTTTTCATGTACAATGTGTCCTATATTTGGTCTGAACATGCAGACAATGTGTCCCTTGTTCCCCATAAAAACAGCATAGAACAAAAACAACAAAAAAAAAACAGACAAGTGAGTCAGCAAGGCTGGTTCCGGACCAGGAGCTATGGTATGTCCCCCGGCTCCCTTCCTTTCTCTGCCCTCTGCCATATTAGGAAAACAGTCAACAAACTCACGCATTTCCTTTCTGACTGAGCAGAGGTCCAATAACTCGAGCGTCGAACCAGGTTATTAGAGAGCCCCACCCTCCAACCAGATGCTGATGTCATCTGTGCCCGTACTTGCATTTACAGTTTTCCACCTAACAGTTAATATACAGTATGCGTATTTTCCAAAGAACTATTTCAATACTTGCTTACGGAGAGACACCACACAGCGCCAAGGACAACAGGGAAAGGTCTAAAGATCAAACTGCACAGTCCATTACAAACAGAACTCAGTCTATAATGAGGCAATATGTATCTGCTATCAGCGTCCCAGAGTGGGACAGCTGGGCGGATTGATTCTCTCCTCTGTCTTTTCCGAAAGCAAACTGAACAAACACTTGCCAGGGTGGTCCCGCGCACATCTGCTCAGCTCAGCCGCCAAGCTGGAATTGTTCTCCTATGATAAACAGACAAGCTGAGTGACAGGATTTTATTTTTTGGTGTCCAAGTGCACATGCTGAGGAATCCCAGTTTAACTGGATATTGTCACAGTGTCAGCCGGGTCTGTCATTCTGATCTGACGGTGTTGTGACAACTATCTGTGCAGTTCTACTTTTCATTCTGACACAAGCTTCTGTTTCGGAGCGTCTTTTTAATGCACTTAATGGAAACTGAAATGCAGGATTATTTCTGCTACATGCATGAACTACTCTGACAGGTTAAAGTCTAGGTTGCTATGACTGCACTGGACACAGGACATAAAACAAAACAAATAACACAAACACCTACTAAAACATACACTGTATATAGGGAATTGCAGTTTAAACGAAACCGTATTTACGAGGGTGCAACTCGATGAAATCAGGGGTGTATTTAGCTTTATTTAAGTGGTAGTACAGTACATGTTTACTACTGATTTTAGATGTAAGTTCAGTGCATTATCCTGTGTACTACAACAAATATGTCCCCCAATGTTATCTACGATTGAGCTACATAAACTCAACACAAACTGCAAAAATCAGAGGCAGTATGTATATTAAAGCTCCACAGTCTGTGCTTCCATACACGTGCATAAAACTGCAAAATCCTCTCTCTAATGACGACACCGTCTCTGTTTCTTTGATTTATTAGATCTCAGACACCTACCAGGTTTATTTATGGACCAAATGTATAGATTACATACCTAAATAAAGGCTAATTAATGTTTGCAAGACAATAATAAACATTAGATTGAGACAGATTCGGACAGTTTGACAGCCAAAGACTGCCAGCAGAAAAAAGAGTGTGGTTTTCATCAACATAGACTTCTCTGTGTGCCCGCTCTGTCTCACACTCATATAGACACACAGAGAGCTCCAGAATGAGAGAACGTTAGGAGGTTACCAGGAGGAATAAGCCTGAGGGCAAAGCAAGAGTGACGCATTTCCACTCTGCCTGTGTCTCTTTGAGGGCCAAGAGAAACAGTCTGGAATATGGCATTTGACTGACGGATGGAGAGGCTAACGGACACGGTCGTCTCAGCACAGACGCTTGCCGTACCAGTTTACACATATTCCACACATATCCATTTTTTTTTAAACATAGAGGAAAAACTGCTCGCATAAGAGCAACCTTTAATTTTTTTTCCAACCCAAGTTTTACTCAAGTGGACTTAACCCTTTGAAACCCACTGGCAAGCTTCGAAAGCACGTTATCTTCTAAAAACTGCCAAAATGACGCCATAGATCAGAGCCAGACATTGTAAAAACAAAGACGGTCATCCGTGATGTGCCATTCAGTGGGGGAAATTAAACAAAGCTAAGGATAAAGTCAGGACATTTGTTGAAGTCACTACATTTTACAAGTTTCACCTAAAACTTCACCAAAAGAAACGGTTTACTCATGTACAAAACAACAACAAAAAAGTTCCTCGGCACAACTGTAAAGTATTTAGTGACTCAGTTGTGCCCAATAGTCACATGGCAAAAAACTGAGGGACTTTTTAGGTGTCTGGGATGAACTGTCTCTAAGTGTAGCCCTGTGATAGACTGGTGACCTGTCCAGGGTGTCTCCTGCCTTCACCCTGAGTCAGCTGGGATAGACTCCAGCCCCCAGACCCTAGTGAGGATTAAGCGGTGTATAGATGATGGATGGATGGATGGATGGATGGATGGATGGGATAAAATGCACAAAGCAGATCTGAAACAAGCATGGAAACTAACTAAAAAGTATTAAATATTTATAGAGTCACCATTGTTTCCTTGTACACTTTAGGGTGCTTGGAAAAGAAAATTCAACTTTTGTTCTTCTTTTTTTTTTTCTAATTTATAGCATTAAATGTTATACTGCACAAAAGACTTTCTTGGGTGTGAGTTTTCTAGTCATGGTTGTGCCGTTTCCATAGAGCTGCAGGACTTTAATGAAGCCAAAAATGATCCAGTAAAAAAAAAAAACTGACAAGAGCTAATAATGCCCAGAAACTGCATGGAGTTCAGAGAGTTTAGCAACACGACAGAGTTTGGAAAAATTCTAAAGACACATATTATGATCTCTTGTCACAGTCACGGTTTAGTTTATCGTCATCGCATTAAAGCAGAGCGAGTTGTCCATTAATCACGGGGCTGCCGGTTCGATCGGCATGTACCAAAGTGTCCTTGGGCAAGACACTGAACCCCAAATTGCTCCCAATGGCACCTTTATGGCAGCTTCACTACTGGTAGAGTGTGTGTGAGAAAGAGTGAATGAGAAACACATTGCAGAGTCTAGCACATGTTAAAAGCTGCTATTTAAGTGCAGACCATTTACCGTATTATAAGATAAATGGGAGAATGGGGTTGAGTATTATTCACACATGCTATTAATATCATCCAGATTATTCCAAAACCTCGTCGAACGTGTTCTGCGCTCCTATATTTAACTTGTGTGATAAATGTTGAAAACTCAGTGGGAGACCTGGCGACACGGTCTGTTATCTCAGATTTAACACCGCATGAAAATTTAAGCAAAAACATGGAGAAGAAGAAAAAAAAAAAACAGGGGAAAGACATAGGAAAACAAAATAAAAACTCCAACAGAGGGATGTGGAACTAGCGGGCGGTGGGGGGGGAAAGAATCCTTTTTTTTCTGTATTTTTGTTTATTCATGCAGCCAGCCTATCCGTTCAGTGGCAAAACTCACAGCTTGTGTCTGGCACAAGGCCTCCTCCTGTCTCTGCATGTTTCCCTCGCTTAACGCTGCTCCGTCATATTTCACCAGGAAGGAGCATCGCCGAGGAGAGAACACGAGAGCTCACAAGGACACTTCAAAAAAGTGAGAACTGGAGGTTTCAAAGGAGGAACAGAGATTTCAACCAGCGACAGTGCTAACAATGACAGATACGTGCTATTTCCAGAGTTAAAGCTTATCAGCGTGTAACTAGACAGCCTGTTGCTGCTGTCAGTTGCCTGGATACTTCACTAAAAGGTTACTGCTTGTGTCTGGTTTGTGTATTTGTGTGTGTGTGTGTGTACACGTGTCAAGAGAAACCCGGTGCACTTGTGCATATCAGAAGTCACATGCATTATATTGATAGAAGGCATACCATTCATTTCCATGTGCCTGTCTGCGAATAGTACAGCTCCTCACTGTGAGGGTGAGAACTCACTGTTCATGTGCGCCTGTCTTGGCAACAATATTCTCGAATAAAAACTCAACTGTAGGTCCAAAAATAGACGTGCAAGTTTTAATTTAATTCAGTTGCATCAAGACCGAGCCGACGAACAGAGCAAGTGGGAGAATGAGGGAGATTTCCTTGAGGTCAAATCACTGCAACCGCAAAAGAATAAACTACCCTCCAGTTAATGTATCTTATAAATGCAGGCCCAAGCGATGTAATAAGCTCCCATTCTTTTTTTATTTTTCTTCCGACCACCACACCACATCTGGCTGAGGCAGCCAGGAGTCAGTGGGGGCTCTGGGATGCAATGGATTGTCCTCTACTTCACCCTGATATAACCATTAGATGTGTTGGGTGTTACGCTGGATTTATGTGAAAACGTCTGTAGACTGACTCCAGAACAACCCCGCAGCTGATAAGTGTTCAGCTAAGAAATACAGTTAGGATATATTGCAGCTACAGCGCTATCTGCAAGCGGGCCGGTCCAACAAGGTTGCAGGTTGAGCAATCTTAGAAAAACAGGATCTAAACTAAATAAGAACAGTGGTGACACAAGGATGTAGTGAAAGTGTAACACACTGATGTATGTACTGGAGATTTCTTCTGTAAACTATCAGAAACAGCGATCTGCTCCGTCACACAGCAGCGCATTAGATAGATTAATACAGCAGTCAGCACCTTCCAAAAGCTTCACGCCGTCCTGTGCCCTCCAGAAATAGCACGTGTTCCAGGCACAAACACACACCGAGTGGAAAACGCACAAAATCTGATGAGACACACGTGTGCTGTGTGTGCTGACATGAATTCATGTGTAAAAAATGAAAATACGGTGGGATCACGGAGCTAGCTGCGTTAATCTGTATTATCTTTGAGGTTTTGGAACCAGGTGCATCCAGCCACGACTGCTAGGGAGTGGTGTTTCATTGCGCTGCGTTGCATATTTCGACGACAATAAATAAACATCAATTATCATGCTTTCCTAAAGGCTACTTCCCACAGCTGCCTGGTGAGCGTGAGCCGCTCAGCAACGTGATTTCCATAATATCAGAACAGAAAGCGTTGGTAAAAAATAAGTGAAAACTGCTGGGCATATCAACACCGTGTCCGAATGGAAGACCTCAAACCTGAAACCTTTAGACAACCGGTCTGTTCTGTTTATGAAAACCAGCTAAAGTTAGAGAATAAATGTGCACGCTGGTGAAACTTCACTGGATCCATAACGGAAATCGCCAGACAAAACATAATTGTTTTTAATCTTCCCGGATGTGATCCCTCTTACAAACAAAACTACCAAATACTTTTAATCTCCTAATGATACTCTGATAGTCCGCAGACAGACACCTCTTTGACAGACAACAGTGGTGGAAAAGAAAACCTGTTTTCTCCCGACAACCCTTTGCTCATTCAGTCTCATCTGTTATGATTTACTCTATGGTGGAACGACAGGATAAGGAGGGTACTTCCAAAGTCCATTTCCTCTCTGATCAAAACATGTTTTCCTTCACTTAGCAACATGAAAACAACTCCAATATATTGACAGAGCTGCCTTATTGGCTAAACAATACACAGAAAGGCTGCAGATGTCAAATTTTAAATGGATGCTTTCTTGTGGGTAAAATGTGAAAAGAAAAAAATAAATTATGTGTGACAGTGTATGGTTTATGCTTTTATACTTGTTAAAGTAATCTGCAATGAAGGTGTTTTGGGTTTTTTCCCCCAGAATTTGATGTTTGCAAGAGATGTCACCGCTTGTCTACTTAATTATTTAACCCACATAAGAGAAATCAGTGGATACAGCAGAGCATGTGGGTAAAGCTTGAGCATATTGGTTGTTTTGTCTCCTCAAGTCAGACGCTGATATTGTCACACTTGGATGTTTGAGTGTCTTTTTAAAGAACCGCTTGAAGAATGTGAACCACAACAAAGTGACATAGTGGGACAAAACTGCGCTCGCATTAATCATCCCTTAGCACTCTCGTAATGTTATTACGCCTCCAGCAGTCTTATCAGTGATCATCAAAACCATAAATCAAATCCGACGACACGGATGGAGAAAGCGGTGCTTGACAGAGGGACTTCTTTCGAGTTTGGACTTGCAGCGCTACATTCTTTGGGTGTTTGATTTCAGAAAACAATAGCGTGGAAATCATATTGTTTAGAAATCTTAGCACTTGTGTCGTGTTTTAACAGGTTTTCATAACCATTCTTTGTGTTTTTACCAATTTTCCATGACTCTGAATATGATATTTCTTATAATAAAATAGAAATTAACAGCAACTTTTTAAAAATCTGACTTCTATCCGTTGCAAAAAACCTCCAAAATAATCCCAGTGAACTTCTGAACAGTGTCTCTCACACTCAGCGTCTCCGTAAACAAGATTTACAACACAAACATTCCACAAACTAGCTTCTAAAAATGAAGCCAGAACCAAAACAAACTACAGTCGTGTATTATTTGTGACAAGAGCAGCTTTTCTGTTTAGAGGTGGGGGGGTTTAGTTGTAGTTTACATGTACTGTGAGACCAGGATGTTTGATGTTTCATTGTGCATCCATTACACACACTAGATTACATACAGCTGTGGGACGGGGCTATTTTCAGACGGTTTTCCCACGATTAAAGCACAGAGGCTCCTTTCTTCTTTGATGTGGTGATGGAATGACAGGACGAGCAAACCAGGCTTTGAGTTTTTCTGTCAACATGTTTTACAGCTTGGAAAGTGTGCGTGCTTCGCCTCCATTTGCTCGTGCCTGACAGTAAAACTGCTCTTCGTTGGTCTCAAATATGGTTACCTTCACTCCTCTGTTTACTCTCGTTAATTCCTCTTGATTACGGGAATGGAACACACAGACAGCCTCTACAGGTACACCGAGGGATGGCCAGCTCTTATTTTATTCTTTTTTTTTAAAATACATTTTTAAAAACTTTTTATTTCACTATATTTGTGATTTTATTTGTATTTTTTAAACTTTTTTTGGTATGGTTTTGTGTCACATATAGCATATTGTGTATTACTATAGTATATTTTGGATTATTTCTCCTGTTTTCCATGCTCTAACTGCTAAAAACACAATAAACATAATAATATATAAACAAAAATCTCCACATAACTTAAACTTTAGCCTTCTTGTAGCTGGACTTCTTTTATTGCTGGATACATATAATGACAAATGCATCCCTGTGTCTTTTTCTTTAAGGCATGTATAACAGAACAGAGGGCTTTAAGAGCTTTCATTTAAAGTGTTCCTAATACTATACTTGAGGTTAACCTCAAGAGCCTCAGAATTTCATACTTTTGCCTAATGGGAGGAGCAGAAAGGCAGCTGATGAACTCAGCACAATCAGATAGAACGCTGAATGTCTTCTACAGATTTAATGCTATGCTCTATACCAGGCGGACAGAGCACATGTGGACCATTAGTTAGGAATTTCTTCTTCACAATGAAGCAGAATTAAGATACGTCTTTATGCAGTTTATAGAAATAATATACAATGCACTGACTTTCTCATGTGAGATTAAACAGCAGACCCACAGTTTAACTGGGAGTGGACCTAGAAGTCTACTGATTTGCATAAAACCTGTGCTGTAAAGTGTGATGCTACACTGTAGTGGTAACTTGAAGCGTCTGCGTGCATGTATACAGTTCTGTTCATGTCACAATAAGCATGCGTCGGTCTGCTACACAGATGTGTTGCTTGGCCCTTCATAATGAACACAGAAGAACACACAGGGCAGGGTTTCTTAAAGGCTGGCGTTGCACTTTTTACAGGATGTAGCAGCTGGTTACAGACTGGCTGTAGCATCCTCGGCTTCCCTGGCACATGCACAGTTGCCGTGCTTGCAGCGCAGACAGTCTCGGACTTGGGTGGATGACGAAGTTGAAGTCACACGCATCGTCATGCAGATCCTCGAGGACACGTGGACGTGGAAAGCATGAGTCGGCCCTTAAACCGTACCCTTGCTTTGCCTTAATATTGACTTGTCACAGCACGCATCACTATAAATCTGATATCATGCCACTACAGTCAGCTCACCGTAACTATGAGAGTGAAAACATACATAAACCGATGCTACCGTGCAAGAAACAACAAGCTCAATCCGGTCTTTTTAACATTTTCAAACTCCCTAAAGGACCTCAGGGGCATCTGCTGTGGCACAAACAGTGAACTGTTTTAAATTAGCCTAACAGGAATTCATCTGTTTCAAATTATGAAAAGGCTAATTGAATATAGCACAAACAGAATAAATGCGCCAATCAAGCTCCCCTGTTGCTTGTTAAACATGTTTTGTTTATCAGGTCGCCTATCCTACCCAAGGCACCTTCAAATACAGATCACCTGCCTGTACACAACCGAGGAAACAGGTTTCAATACACTGAAGGAAGAAATGCAACAAGACTCTCACTTTTCTTTTACAGCAGCTTTACATGCACTAAGAAAATATATGATGAGGAAAACAACATGAACATTTACTCAAACACTAACTAGGAAACTGTGTCTTGTTACCTGCATTGCACTGAAACCCATAGATGATGTTGCAGAATGTGCCATGTGAGCATGTGTAAAACTCTTACCTCTGCAGAGTGAGGCTGAGGTGGTCCGTGCAGGCCTTAATCTTGTTCTGGGCCTCTAGGTGATTCATGCTCTCTGTGGAAATGCCATCAATAGACAGAATGATGTCTCCAACGCTAATCTTGGCTTTGGCCGCCTTGCCTCCATCAGTCAGCTGCAACGACACAGAAGTGAATGAGAAACGTATGCTCGCCATGCACATATTTGCAGACAAAGAAGATCAACAAATCTACCTTTTAGTCGAGGGAGATCCTTTTTTTGATCACCTATTTTGCTCATAGTTGCCTAAAGACATGTTGAATTCTGCTTTATTTTCCTTTTTTCGTTTGTTTATCATGTTTGCGCTTGAAACTTCAAGGCTTACATCATTCCAGAGTTAAAAAAGAGAAAGGCATTTATCATCCAAAAATGGTGTGTATGCATATCATGTTGATTTATATCTTGTAATCACCAAGCAGTGTGACTTCCTTTCCGTTTCCTGTCTTATATAACCATTGTCAGATAAGATAGGCATCTTATTCGCCTCTCAACGTGAACATCACAACACCCAAGGGACAGGACCAAAACAATCTGCTCATAAAAAAAAGCCACAACATTCCCACAATCATGACTCACACGACCGAATGACAACTTCCCACAATTCCAAACCACATCGTTTAAAAGTTTGAATTTTAATCATGAAAAAAAATTATGCTAATCCTCGGCTGGTCTGTTAAGGACATTTCGAGGCTTGTTGAGCCACTCCAGGCCCCTCTTTGCCTTTTGTTTAATCCGTTATTGTGGTGTTGAAAGGTGCTGATGCACAGATTGCGTGCCGTGAAGAAAGTTTTCCGTTAGAAAATTTATGCATTTGGCTCCACCTCTTGTCCCACTTAGGAATGTATTTTTCCAGTCGCACAAATGATTGTTTTTTCTTCATATTCTAAGCCTTTGCGTACCGAGGAGATGCTGTGTAATGCAGGTATTTTTGTATTTCAGTCTCTATCAATGCATTGTGTACATGAAGCCTGTGAAATGCATTCTTTGTGAAAAACCATTTTCAAGGACAGAAACACGTCATATGTGGTAGCTTTGATTTAAAGTGTGACTTAGCTTAAAGCTCTACAACTGTCAGTGTGTCAGATAGCAGCAAAAGGTAGGGCTTCGGTTCATAAGATCTTTTTTTCCGTTTGCATCACGCTGAGACTTGCGTTTTACACACAGGGTGTAACTCAATAAAACCATGACGATGCTATGACTCTCTCCCAGGTAGGGTGACTGGCTACTGATTACACAAGACGGTGCGCAACTCATCTATCACTCAGCACACTCTTAACACCCTCAGAACCTGTACAGAAACGCTAGTCGTCATCACCAGGACTCTGTGTACTCATGCTGGCTTTGTTATGATCATAACTTCGCGTATCTCTCAGCAGAGGGAAAGAATAGAACTCACAAGAGGCAACACAAAGAATGAAGAGGGCAAAGTGATTTAGCCTCTCAGCTCGACTGTGTGTTGAATATCAAACTGGGATTTAGACGTCAAAGTAAAATGTGCCAGCTTTGTGCAAAAAAAAAAAAAATTCTACGAACCAATAAAATGCACATGGAAGCAAAAGCCCGCATTCTCTCCACAGGGTTCAGTTATCTTCAGTCACATGTACTCGAGTGAAAATATTCGCCAGCCCTGATTCAGACAGATAGACAAAGCACAATATGCCCTTTCCCCGCTGCTAAAGAATGCATTCAGGTTAGGCAGCTCTAAAAGCAGCCAATTGAACATAAAGAATGTGCCATTGTGTTAACCCACATGATAACAAAATAGGGGGAAAGAGTGGGAAGGAAGAAGAGAAAAGAATGAGGAAGTGACAGCGGTGACGGCATTGTGCGACACATTTCTTTGGTGCGGTTGCTTTCCTTGTGTCATTTACAGCTGGATCAGTAGCGGGAAGCGTAGACATGCCTAGTTGAGGCTGATGTATCCATACCAACGTCCAGGAAACCTAGAGCGCAGCCACATGTTAAGCACTACTCATGAGCAAAGCTTCGACTGACTCACTCGCTCAATCAGCGTCCGACTCACAGACACACCTGCCAGCGTTTACTGAGTCTGCACTGACGCATTTACTTTCAATAAATTAACCCATTGCTCTTCTGTGCAATCAGCAGAGCGAAAGCAGTCTTCAGAAATCCTCCGCTGGCTCAGTGTTGCTCTGCTGCACGGCTCCAGAGGTCAAAGGGAGAGAAAAGTTGCTGAAGGGTTGTTGAGTGCACACATTCCTGTCTCTCCATCTCACAGTGTCTCTATGTGTCTGAGAGAGGAGTGAAATAGAGATCTCTCCTTGTAGGGATGTGATAAAAAGAGAATGCCACGTCGCTCTATATATGGCAGTTCCTCAAACATTTCAATACATTAAGAGGGTCTCAAAAAAATGTGTTTTTACATGTGGTTAACAGTGTTTAATGCCTCAGTCTGTGGTGAACAGACTTCAGAACTTCTTTCACTCAAACACTGTCTTTCTCATGTGGATACAAAACAAATAAATGTTACAGTAAGAATCTCTGGCATGCACCGACTATAAATATAAATCAAGAGAGGTCTGAGACACTCGTGATGGAGAGCAGATAAGTAATGATCGGGGAACTTTGGCTCGGCGCTACTCCGGTCCTCTCCAGAGAGCACATTTTAGAAACGTGTTTCACCAAATCCTATTAGCCACGTCGAATTGAGTAATGCAATCAAAACTTGTTGCTATTTTAAACGTTGCTGGGTCGGAGAGAAAAGTTCGTTCCAAGAGTTTTTTTTTTTTCACACAGAATAATTTAAGGAGTGAAAAGGCCACCAGAGGGCTTTGTGTTCATTTACCAGATGAGAAGGATGCTTTCCAAATGAATGAGGTGTCTTTCCAACTGTGCACATGAATGGGATTCCAGCCGCATAATGGTGTGGCTGCTGTGCTGCACTGGACCTCTCCACACTGGTGATTTAAGTGCTGTAGAGTTACTGATAATGACTGGTTGTTCCACACTACACATGTAATAATCCTGCGCTCTCACAAACTTAGCCTGAAGGCAGTAAATTGCACAATACTTGGCAGATTCAGCTGAAGGATTATGGTAAATCCTAATGCATAATGAATATTGCGATTTTGAAGCTGCAGCTAACCCTAACCCGAAGCGTAACCCTAATTTATTTCTGGTCCAAACGTCTTTGTGGAAAAACTCCATCTTTGTCCGTATGTACGGAGACGCATGTTGTACCGAACTGTAAAAACACAAGAAGTGGAACCGAAGCCTAGAAAAACAGTCCATTGCTTCCATATGTCTTTAATCCATCTTTTATACAGCCTTAACCAAATACAGACATAAAGGAGGGGGAGGAAGAAAAAAAAAATCAGGTTTATTCGAAATACTGTTCATATTTAAATGTTTACTCAGCAATCAATTTATCCTTAATCAGGTAATAAATAAATAAAGACGCATAAAACCGGTTTATTATTAGTGAAAGCAAGACTTGCAGAGATTGTGTTTAAAGAGAAAGCAGCTGTGTTAAGTAGTTGATGTGGCTAAATTTATGACACATACTGTCCGTCTACTGGAGGAAGCCGCTGCCAAAACTTCTAATACGCTGGAATTCGCTAAACACATCAATGCTGTATTTTTAGAACGCTGATTTATAGTTACAGTGCTGCCTCAAATACTTAAAATTTTCAGGCAGAGACGAGAAGACAGTGCTTCTATCAACGATATATCCATTCAGACGGACACGTTCAAGATAATAGAAGGTATTTAAGATCACACTTGAGGGATAGTAATCATCTCCAGCCTGGTCGGTGTGTGTAACTTCCTGCCTTTTGTGAAATTACTGAGTAAGGAAGAGGGCTGTGGTCACTTCACATCTGAGAAGTTATGTTACAGGAAGCGCCTTGCGGTGAGAGTTGGAAGGCCTGTGAGATGCATGACATGTCTGTGTAGGATAGAGTAAGATTAAGGACCTTATATGGAAAAGACTAAGGCCCAACATTATGTCATCACAAACACATCAGGCGAAAGCAGACAGGCCCTCTCTTAGTATGTAATTATAAAGATGCCAAAGACTAATGTGCTGAGAACCTTCACAGCTACTGGCAGCAGCCGGAGTTTTATCATACAAATATGTCAGAGAACCTGATGTACGACTTGTCATTTTCAAGCACATCCCATAGCATCCATATGGTTCCCGCATGCATTCGATCTGCAAAGCTCATTAAAACAGAAATTGTAAACTTTACAGGATCTCTTATACCTGTCAAGAGAACTCTACGTGGTACGTCAACGGCAGCCTGCTGGGTTAGCTCAAGCAGAAGCCATAAAGTACTGTTACTTGTCAGGAGACTAGAAGGTGGAACACCTTGCACAAACTGTTCAAACGGAGAGGAGGACCAGCGATGAGGAGTACAAAGCAATGGAAAAGCAGCATTCAGCAGTTGGGAGGGGACCAAATAGTAAGCACTCTATTCCCTCTAAGCCAAACATCCCAATTAAGGGCACTTGAACGGAGGTAGACAAACGGTTGTCATGGTTTGACCCCAGTCTCTTGCTACATCAATCTGGCCTGCTAGAAAACACGAGATGCCAGGCAGACCTATAAGGAGCTCTTAGTCAAATCGCCATGACAACGCAAACAAAACACACAAAGCAGTACCAAACCAGCACTGAATACTGAATGCTCTTTAGTCAGGTCAGAAACAAACCCGGCTGACTGACGCTGCCGAGCCAGATGATATGAAAAGGCTGTTAGACACGGCGAGGCTCGAGCCAAGCGCCGGTGCTGGCTTCCACCTCGCCTCCGTCCACGGTTCATGCAACTCTCCTAGACTGGGCCTTTTTGCTTTTCTATTCAGCTAATACGATAATTGTTACGTTTCGCCTGCTACCTGGATGTCATCCTCATCTGTTCTTTGTATTATTGAAACAAAAAGCCTTCATCAAAAGCTAAACAATCTATTAGCAGAGTATAGGCTTACTCTGTTTTCCAAAAGCTAGTCATGAAAGGAAAGATTTAAACCTACAAAAGCACTGACGTACTATCTGCATTTATTTTACTTGAATCCAGACAGTTGTGCAAAAAGCTTTGTAACGCTTCAAACATGGAAAGCTTGTTATCAGTGTTGGCAGTCCAAGCTGCAACCATAAGTACAGATCACGTACAGTGGTCTGTTGCATCAGTTGGTTTTTGACTTTAAAAGTGTGATTGATTCATTATTCTTTATAGCTCTGCCATATACATTAAAAAGTCAGGAAGCAGATGCTCTCAGTACAACTGAAGACAGACACCAGAGAGATCACACTGGGATCAAACACATACTGCAGATAAGTTCCTACCAAAACCCATCTGTAACCTCAACACATATTTCCTGCATATTTCACAGATTATTAAAAAAAAAAAGGTACCTTGTGAAGTTCTATTTTATATATATTCATGAAGATGAGAAACACTGGGCAGAGCTCACTGGTTCATAATTAGATTTCAGTTTCCATGTAAAGGTGCTCAGGAGAATTTAATACAGGAGACAGATTTTTAAAAAACAGAAAAGTGCGTTGCAGCTATGCAGCGCAGACCACAAGGTATCTGTTTCAGTGGTTCCCTAAAATACCAGGGGAGTTTTTTACAGCTTGCTTTTATTTTTTCTGGACTTGAGCTGAAGCAGGAGTTATGGCTTAATGTCAGACAGCCAGAGTATTCTTTATCCATGGAGCTTAACAAGCTACAAACTTCACTGTGTATTTATTGTAAATCAATGACAAACGTACAAAAGGCAGATTTACTGTAAATGTAATGTTAATGCACCTTAATGTATTGTTGTGATATTTGATATTTAACACTGAACTTTACCTCCTTATAAACCGACGCATTGCAGCCAATTCAGTTCCCGAATGACTCAAGAACTACCTTTTGAATACTGCATGACAAGGTGTTAGAAATACTACAATATGTGTTTGAGGTTTATTATCCATGGAGTTTCTTTACATAATATAAAACATCAACAAAAAAAAGGGCATCTTGTGTTTTAGATATGAAACTGCATTCAAACATTATATGTTGCTGAATGTCACTGAAGGTTATCCCCACTAGAATTTGTTAGCAAAGTATGCAGAGAGGAAATTAAACTGCAGTTTCTGGTTAGCAGTTCCAAGTGCCGGATTTAAAGGGGCTCAGAAAAGCGTCTGTGAAGAGGGATGTCTGGTGAGCGAAGGACACATTTAAAGCTAGATCAAAGAGCACAGTAAAGCATGTTGCGAACCAAATTAAAGTCACAATACTTGCGAAAAGAACAACAGTTGTCACAGTGACAGTTCCTGTTCGTTCAGAGTCGAAGCACCATAATAAAAAGAAATCCAATATAATGGTTGCTTGAAAAGTTTAAAAACAACTCATCTAGAAGCTGACAGCCTAGTGCAAACAAAGAGCTAAAGTTAGCTTCTGTTATGTTCGCTCAGAGTATCGCAAGCCACTAAAACAACAATTTGAAAAGGACACGAAAGACAAGCGGAGGAAGTGAGGGGTCAGAGGGAAAAGAAAGGAAAATTTCACTGCGCTTGACCCCCAACTGACCTTCAACGAGTAAACACTGATAAACAAACATGCAGTAGAATTATTTGTTTGTGCAGTTATTCTTATAGACGATCATGCTATCCCATTCCAAATAATAATATCTTGTTTTTCAGATGTGGAAGGCTGTCAAGGCTGAAAGGAACTGGAGGAACCACAGACTACTGAAACAGTCCAGGGGAACAGAGAGCGAGAGACACCCAGACAAATAATGTGCATAATTGAGTGCTTCCTCTATGAATTGCCCGTGCATGTGTTGGGTGGTCCCACTTTTAACAAACAGCTGCATTGCTTCAAGTTTAAACACAAAACATACCTATAGAGTAAATGACATCATTTAATCTTCTGTTATGGAACATTTCATGCACATTTGGTAAACATAAAAACTCCTATCGTTCACATTTGAGACTCGTGAAGTAAATGATTCACTTAGAAAGTTTCACGCTGTTGTGAAGTAGTGTTTATTTAGGCCCTAATTTGTTTGTGTGCTTACGATGACCTTTGCGTGTTTTGAGGATATTTATACCGTGACATCCAATCCGGCATTACACACTACATATATATTATGGTACGTACCCCACCCCATACTTTAATTTAGTGTTGTTACAACAACCAAAGGCAGAGGTTCCAAAAAAAAAAGCCAGCGGGGTAATAAGCTGTGGTTGTCTTCTGACTAACCTTATATTCTGTGTATAATTTTTGGATCAGTTACATATGGTAAACATATGTAAAGTCATTACATCATTACACCGCCGCAATCCCATCCATGGCAGCAAAATAAATACAAGCTTTAGTGTGATACAATCAGACGTGTATTCTTCACTGCAAAATAAGTCTTTTTTTAACATTGCGGGTCTCTAATGAACCTTAAAATAAGCCTGCGGTCAACACAATTTTCTCCTCACTCATCTAATGAAGGAGCTGAAATAATGGTTAAACTGCTGGCAGATGTTTCCGCCGATGCACCGCAGAACTAACTGTTCGTTTGTAACTGAGATTGCAGATACAGTAATCATCACAGATTACTTGAGTACTGACAGATCTGACTGAACAATCTAGCAAATGTAATGAAGTGCAGGTAACAAAAATGGTTTTACCACGCCACAATCACGTGCATTATGTCGGCTGTGCCATTTGTGACCTTAGGATTCTGAGAGACCAAAGGGCTGGGCTTATTCCTGGCGCTTGGACAATAACAAGAAACCTGAGCTGGTCATGTGCTGGGACAAAAATATGTCACCGGAATGACACTCGCAAATAATGAAAAGCTGTGAGTCGTGCTTGCCTGCTTTAGCAGTACTACGGCATGCTTCACACCACAAATGACTCAACGCAGGACTGCTGGTGGACACAAGAACTATTCAACACTTTTATGGCCCATGGAGCAGCAACCCGCCACCAAATCCCATAAAAACTAACTCGTCGGGACTACCGCATTACATGCACTTGCGATTTTCCTCGGCTTGCACTTTCAAGGCTTTACGGACCATTTTTTCCCGACTCACCTGTCTCTTTTTATGCTATAGTCTAGTAAAATATGACATGGCATATGCCTATGAATATCAGAGTCTACTGTTCATTTTTACAACTGAAAAATCACATATTTTACTTCTAAGTACATATTCCTGTCTGATAGGAAAAGTGCAATGGGAAATTAATGTCAGAACTCTGGTAATTGTAGCTCCTGGAAAGTATTGTTTTTTGATGTTATGAAGAGATGTTGATTTAAGCACAGGAATTATGTAAAGTAATGGGGTTACTATGACAACTATAAAGTATGCAAGTTGCCAATAACTTTCTGTTATGCATTGTGGAATGAAAGTGTATGAATATATAGTTTCAAAATAATAAAAAGCTTATTGGTATATCGTGATGTATATAGTTCATTTGACGGTACCCAATGACGCAGCCAGCTGGGAAGATGTACAGTCTATAGTTCACATAGATTTATGTATGTAATAGAAGGAAGTGGCTTTACCATAAATAAATAAACGACTGGAGGAGGCAAAACAAGTTCAGGCTTTAGGCGATTACGTTCCAGACATGCTGGCACAATGTTTTTTTTAAAAGCTATTAAATTGGAGCTCTTTTGTTGGTTTTATTGTTGTTTTTATGTGCTCACACAAATAAAAAGAAATGAAAAATATAAAATATGAAGGTGCTCCAATATCTGATCGAGTTACACATGTGAGCGTGTTTCACTCATGTGTTGGTTTTAAGATATGACAAGACTGAAGACATAACGTCCCGCGTGCCAATATTATCATAATGGCAAGACATAAAAATAGTCTGGAAAGCTATGCCGGCCTTTTAATACTCGTAGTCTGACCGTGTCCCAACACTCATGGTCATATTTCCACAAAAGAAAAGCCGTTTCTCCCTCCGCATGACGCTGAAAATACTGTAAGTGATCCTGCCAGCAACAAATAAACAGAGCGGCTGACCTTGGTCGTGACATCGTGATTACAGTTTCATAACAGGAAGTATAGTGGGAACGAAATGACACTGCTCATTCTGCACAAGCCAGAGATGTACTCATAGCACTGGTGGCTGTACTGGTGGAGGTTAAGCTGCCAACTTTTAATCCTGCTTGACAAGGAGAAATGCCCGGATAATAGAGACACTTCAGACATCCTTGCGCTGAAAGAGACTTGCTACTCTACAGATTGTGAGCTGCTCTGAAGACTTCCTTCAGTTGTTGCAGCAACCCCAGTGTTTTCCACAGAATGCTCTTCTACTATGTACATAAAGAGTGTGACTGTTTATGGGCTAAAGCCTCGGCCTGTCTCATAAACAGGCCTGTTTTCTAATCAACAAGCCATCCAGCAGTGAGCTCAGGGTTCGGAAGAACCTGGTCAGTCCAGTCTGAATTTATGTGGTCCAAAGTCCCAAATAGTTATTACACAACCACTGCGGCTTTCTAGAGTTTCAGTCAGTTGGGCCATTTAAGGACAGGTTCTGATGCTTCCACTGCACACATAGTCTCCTGTGTCTCTGATCAGGACAAATACCAGGGGAAAGGCCAGGACACTTAGCGCTATCCCTCATCTGAATGACCAAACTGACATGAGCCGTTAACAGCTACTGGCTTCATCCTCCAAATATATCCTGAGCGGCCATTAGAGAGATTCAGGGGAGTTCTTCAAATTGACAGATTGTGTGTTGTGGTCAAAATAACGTTACGTAACATTATTTTGACAACAGGCCTAGCCTTGTCAGGAGGTAGGTGAAGGCCACGGGGGACTGAGCGACAGGGCCATGAACTATTAAAGAAGTTGTCTAAATCCAGCTACGAGTGTCACGCAGACCAATCGCACTTTCATCACTGACAAGACAAATGGCATAATGAGAATGAACAGCATTCCTCTGAGGTGACTGTCATGAAGTGGAGGGCAAAGAAGAGGTGTGTGTGTGTGATCCACCCACCCGTGAAACGGTGAGGGGCAGACAGAAGTCCTTCCCTCCTTGCAGTCTGAAGCCCCAGGGGGCAGGACCAACCAGGGAGACACTGTAGTTGCTGCTCATGATGCACCTAGAAACAGAACAACAGAACACTTTATTGAGCACAAAACCATATAAATAGGGATATAATCCAACAAGTGGCTCCACACTGACAGAACAAAATATCTCAAATGCAAGATAATAATGTGTATAAAAAATAAAAATTGGTAACTGCCTCCTAAAACGCTGTTGTGAATAATGAATCTTTCTTTTTTTGTTATCGACCTTTTGGTGAAACAGTCACAGACTCGTGGTTTATAACCTTTACAACACTGAAGCTATCTAAATTGAAGTACAATGATCTATTAATAATTGTCTTGTGGAACAGCCAGATCTCTGCCATCAGCTTTGGAGCAAGGCTCATGTCCTGGGCATAGACAGTCTATGGTCCTGGGTAACGCTCTTCACAACAAGAGTAATGGGGAGTTAGTGATTGTATTGTTCACAGCATAACCTCTCAAGTGCTGGTGGATAAATATGCCAGACTGAAGTTAAAGATTTCATACTTCTTAGAAATGGTAATAATACACATCATCCAGCAGGCTGGAAATGGGTGTTAAAATAACTTGCAGTAGTTAAAAAAGAGAGAAGGAAAAGTCGGAAATGCAGCTATCACGTAATCCCTCATAATCACTTGTTTACTTTGAAAAGCTTAGATCAACAATCTAAAGCTGCACTTTGGACTTATCATGTCAGTGTTCTCAAACTGAACCCACTGCTTGAGACAAACTATAATCCTGTTGGGGGAAAAACAAGCTACTATACGTCTGCTTACTGCAACATAAACAGCAGCATAGTTCTACAAATATGCAAAACGCACTGATTGCGATCATAATGTCTTTAAACTTAAGAGGTTAAACAAGCACAGCGGAGGGAAGTGAAGCATTTTGAAAATTGAGCATTGCAAGGCAAAGGCATCATCAATCCTTGTTTTTCAAAAGACTGGGCAAATTTTCGTTAT
Organism: Stegastes partitus; assembly: GCF_000690725.1. NCBI lineage: Eukaryota > Metazoa > Chordata > Actinopteri > Pomacentridae > Stegastes > Stegastes partitus. The sequence goes on from NW_007578187.1 coordinate 78,913, forward strand.
TTATCTTCCCAGTGAGACACAGTCGACTTAACCGCTCATTCCTGAGGTCTAGAAATGGTAATTGAGAGATGAGAGATGAAATGTCTTGTGTGCATTCACATCTCGCTGAAACCCCGATTAATCCCCAGTATGTACGAGTGAGTACTGGCCTTTCCTCAAGACAACTGTGGTGCTGCTGGGCCTACAGGGGGGACAGAGTAAAGACGAGACCCGCCCTGGCCGGCCAGAGACTTGTTAGAGCTCAGCTTCGGCTCACAGCCAACACAGTTTGTTTGTTAACTCGCCTCGCATTGATATTACTTTCACCTCAGCGGCTAAGTGTGCCACTACAACCTCACAAATACGATATCCTGTGAACAGAAATTCAAAGGACAGTGAGAAAACAAGATACAGCAAAGATTATTTGGTGCAGTGAAATATTTCATGCGCTATTGGGTTTCACTGGTTTTGTCATGCATTCCTTTTCCCCTAAAAGACTGAAGCTGCTCGATCTTCACTGGAAGCAACTCTGGGGTTAAATGCAGTGACATATTGGGATTTATTGCATTATTAGAGTATACAATACTTGAAGAACACACGTTTCTAGTACGCGTGAAAAAGAGAGAATGTGGTGTTCGACTGTATCTGTCTCTGTGCCAACCAGCGCTTCTGTGCAACTTTTAAAAAAATCCCAGATCCTGTGGAAATATATCACCTTTGCCCTACCCAACAGGAAGAGTGAATGTTGACATGAAAACATGACATCAAAGACTCACCCCGGAACATTATATGTCACGTACGGTACATTTTAATTACATGGAAAAGGGGGAACTGTAGCAGAAAATCTGACTTTGAACAGATGGATGCACTGTTAGTGGTTATCAGTATTTACTTTAGAGATCATCTGAGAACCAAAGAAAGCAAAAAAGTTCTCATGTAATGAACTAAAGATCTTGGCACTTGTGCTGAACAAATTGGAAAAGAAAGGGATTTCTGGAGCGATCCTTTCTGCTCCAGTAACACTTCTTTTATCGCTGGATTTGGTGAAGAGGATTTCGCTTTTGTCAAGGACATAACCTTGTGATTGAAAAACATGAAGTAAGCAATTCAACTGCGCAACATTTCCCCAAAAACTCACACATTTGTGAGCCGGGCAGTGAATGCCATACTTTTCTGCTGAGTATTTCATGAATAATAATGCCTTGTCATCCCAGAGGCACGTCTGTTTGAGGTTATGCTGCCATCCCCAAATTCCCTCAGGGACACCACCTGCTGCAGCCCGTCACCTGGCTAGTTGTAGTGTTGGCCTACACACAGTCTCATCATCACGGCCGCAGGGCAAGAAGCTCTTTAAAGAAAAGAAGCCACAAAAAAGGAATGAGGGGGAAGAATTACAGCTACGTGTGAAAGTGATCGGGAGAAGGGGAACACCTGGAAAGCACAATGCACACGGAGTGGCTCCATAAAGCACGGATAAACTGTCAGTGAACTTGTGTGGAGTTTATAAAGCTATCTCATAAGTTGTTAGATAAACTGGACTTTGATGCATAGAAGAACACACTGAGCAAGACATTTTCTACCTAAAGGAGAACTTAAATATACTTCTCTAAATGACAACAATTGTTTCTGATTCTCATTTCAATGAACATGTCTGTCATTAACGGCAGTGATGTGGGAACTTAAGGGTACTTAAGGCTCTGAGGGGTAGTTAGAGGCAGCTGCAAAAAAGAAAATCACAAGTAAAGTGAGCTCAGAAAGGGTCAAAAATGATTTGTTTGCATAAGAAAAGGATAAAAATGCAGCAAAAAAAACTCAATATTTAATCCTCCCTAGTTAGATATGATCAAAATGTTCAAAGATACAGCGCTTGTGGCAGGCGACAGAAGGCACAGACCTAGAAACAGCAGATCTGACTGTTTAAATTTGAGTAAAACCAAGAGATTTAAGTGAGACACAGCACCAAGGGTGGCCTCAGAGTTCAACAAAAATTACCAGCTCCAACTGAGCTCCCAGACTACTAGAAACATGATCAAAGGGTCTGAGTGCAGAAGGAGAGCGATACTGCGGAAACCAATTACAAGCTGAAATTTGCTGAAAAAACAGTCAGCAGCTTTCGGAGGTGTGTTATTTTCAAATGAATCCAAAATCAACCAACATGGATCCTGATGGTAGAAAGTTTGTGCGGAAAAAGCCAAAGGAGGAAGGGTACAGTCACACATGAAGGAGAGAAAGTCAAAGTATGGTGCTGTTTTATTTCCAATGGTGTAGTTGAACTTGTATGTACTGATGGATTTCTATACTATAAAGAAATCAACCCAAAAATTCTTAAATCGACGGATGTGGATCTTTTAGCAAAGCACACCGGTCGCCTGTTAAAAGAAAGATTCTCCCAGCGTCTTGGAATGACCGTCCCAGCGCTCTGACCTAAATCCCAACCTATGAGACACCATGGAGGGAAAAACACCAGCTCTAATGGGGATGAACTGAATCTTTTGCTGGCTAAAAAATGGAGGAAACCTTCATCACCGCTATTACAGAAGCTGGTCGATGCCCAGATGTTGTCAAGAAGTTCTGGAAGTCAAAGGATGCCAAACTAAACACTGACACATTAAAAAAAAAACATTATTGGGCGTCCAGATCAGGTCTTCTTTTAATTTTGAACTCTGCATTTACAATTTCTACATATTTTTTGCTTGACAAGTGCACTCATGGTATCTTCCTGTAAAAAATATGACATTTTGTAATCCAACACAGTGATTTTCACATTTCTAGGTGTGCCCAAAGTGTCACAGTACAATTTATAGTGGCCACAATCAAACTAATATAGCCCAACTAACTCACACATGCAAAATATGCAAGTCTATATTGAGACAGACTATTTAAAACAGCTGTCTCTCTCCACAAGGTGACCTTGGGTTGAGGTGAGACAAGACATTTAACTTCAGGAAAAAATAAAAGGGCTACCCCATTGCATGGCCCACACACTGACCTCCAGAAAATCAGTCGTTTCTATATGAAGTTGTTTAACTGCAGCATTACTTGAGTTATATCTTTGTATAAACTGTTAATAAATAGTGAAGTCTTTCAATTTTTCTATTGCAACAAAAAGCAGCTGAACTCACCGATAACTTTCTAAAAACGAGGACATGAACGCTGCCTCAAAATAACTATCTAAACCACATCTTTCACACTTTGGCAGGCGTTGTTTTCCTTCGAGCTCCCACCTGTTATCTGCCAACAGTGACACATTTCCTGTAGCGTCACAGTAAACACAAATACTTTGTATTTTATGCAAACGTCTTCGAGGGAAAACGGCAGCGTACATGTTCCCACTGTTAAACAAAAAACCTTTCACAGCGCCGAACCGCTCCGTTGTACAACATATTCTCTCGGCATTTGGTTTCACCGTCAACTGGGACACGTCATTAAAGGCGCAGGACAAATTGCTGAAATTCGGATCCCAGTGACTCAAGTCGTGGTTGACACACACACACATATCAATAGCGTTTCCTAATATGGGGAGAACAAACATCAGGCTCATCTCGTGTCCCTGCTTGTTTTGCAATTCCCAATGATATCATGCATAGACATGAGGAGACACACCTCTTAGTGTTCTCAAACAGAGGAAAACAGTTGTGAGCTGTGCAGACAAACTTATCAGCAGCAATCACACAAAACCTTCGCTAAGCCAGTTAGAGCCTAATCCCGGTTATTTTCCACGTGGGCGTTATCGCGAAAGTCTCTATCATTACGGCACTTTATTCTGCGAAACATTTCAACACTTTGACACCAAAAACTACTGGGTCAGACGCTTCAATGCTTATTTAGTAGCAAGTTGATGGATCTAATTAGTGGGCAGACGATCCAGAATAGTCTGAAACTGAATTTAAAAGTCTGAATTTACAGTGAAGCACACTTGCTAACTGGGTAGGATTGTAGTAGTCTCCTTAAAGGCCTCACAAACTGGGAATGTGTGTAAAATCGAAGCACAACACAGCAAAAGATGTGAAAAAACTCCAAATCATAGCTATTATCAGCAGTAAGAAACACATGCGATGATCAACTTTCACTTCATGTCTGGTTATATAAAAGCTTGCTCAATAGGTAAGTTTAATAAAGTACACTAACCTCCCTGGGTGTGGTTGAAATCAAAACTGCATTTCATGGGGAAAAAAAAAACTCTCTCTTAAATACAAACTACACAGTGTACTGGTTCAGCATCAGCATTGCGATATGTGTGTGTGCACAACGGTGACATCATAGCAAATGAACACATAAGGCTTCAACTTGCTTTTTGCTGCTTTATGCAAAAAGACAAGTTGCATTTCCCATGAATAATCCACATGATATATGAAGTTTATTTGTGTTAAACTTCTCACAAGACGTAAAGTTTGTTGACAAGCAGATTCTGTGAGCAAAATGCGAAACATTGACGAGGAACATTTGGTTGCAAACTGAACATGAGTTATGTGAGAAGATTTTGTTGTCGATGTTAATCAAAAAGGCAACAAAACTAATTTGTGCGACCATTTAAATCACCTCTACAAAGCTCTCTATGACCTGGATGTCTGATCTGAACATCATCCAAAGCAAAAAATGAATAAATTAGATGCCTTTTTCAATTTTACATCATATGAGAGAGGTTCTAGATGTGTTTTTTCAGCTTTTTAAAAAATATTTAGCATATCCATACCCTACAAAATCGCCCTACAACGATTAATTCCTTCCAAATACACTCATTTCAATATATTTGATCTAAGCGTATCCACCACTATGACCTCGTTGCCCTTTTCCACTGCACGTGTCAAACTTCCAAGTCATGTTTCCTTGATGTGATCTCTCGGTATTGAAGAGAACAACAGATCTAAATTTGGGTGCAAGGTTCGCCTTTTCAAACTTTTAAAGCTCATTGTCATTTCACGGGAGACACTGTCGCCCGGTGACATCATTGCAGGATGTGTTGACTCACCGACTGGAGAACGTTTTCACAACGTTCCCTACCTCACTGGTGCGCTGTCAGTGAAAGGCAAAGATGTTTGTCGCCGCTTAAATCATATTTTTGCGTCGAATCACACCATCTAATAACCTGTATGGTAGTTAAACATATTCCCATCTTTACTGCTGTCACTGGGACAACTTGTTCCAGCTTGAGTTTATGGGATACTAACTTTTTTTTATCCTCAGGCTGGTAACACATGTTTAATGTCACACACACAGAGCTTTTAAAATACTTCTGAATAACTTCTTATGTCTTGTCAGTCTGGATTAGTAAATATAATACTGTCACAATCACTGGTAGTTACAGATCAGGTCCTTCTCTCAGATCACTGGGGACGCAGCTGAATGTCTGGTTGCCTCAGTGGGTGTGACACCAAACACATGTCTGACAGTATTAATGAAACTTTCACACACACTTTTATCCCACTTATAACCTCTGAAGTTTTTTAAATGTGAAGCTTTTGCTAGGTGCAGCATGACAATATAACTTCTTAGTAACTCCAGACTGGCTCATTACGGTGATTTCGAGATGTTCTTAATTGCAAACTTTGCTCTAAGTAGCTCTAAAATAAAAAAACTTCCCCACCACCGAGTTTCTGTTTTAAAAAATTCGCTCAGATACGGTGAACAGCAGGACTCACCTCGCCTTGTGAAGCCGGGTTTACAGATAGAGAGAGACGAGAAGCGTGACTTTACTCCGTCGGTTCTCTGCTTCGAAGAACTGGACTGAGCGGAACTGAAACTTCCGCATATAAGCCAGCCCATGTGTGTGCCGGTAGGAGGGTTCAACAGCCGTGTGTGAGGTGGTTCTCTGGGGGGGCAACACGGCGGCAGGCAGGCAGGCAGGCAGGCAGGGAGGCAGGCAGGGGCTTGTCTAGCGCCGGGACGGAGCAGGTGAGCTGTGGTGGAGAAAACACCGAGCGAAGCCCGGCGAAGTGGAAACGGAGCAGTCTGGGGCGAAGTGAAGCTCGAAGTGTAGTTAGCATCCAGAACCGCAAATTAACCAAATTAATGTTTAACCGACAGTTGGAAAACCCTCCCAGATGCTCACAAAGGGATGCATTTATTTGGTTTAAAAGTTGTTTTTTTTGTCACTGTGGTTTTTAAGTTTCATGCTAGCATTACTTAGTTACTAGCTAAGCTAAGCTAGCTAACTGTTTTCAGTGACGTCCAGCTGGAGCGCCGCTAACGGTTTGTGTCCATACCAATGTTTAGCAACAATAATAAATAAAAAAAAGTCAAATAAACAAGGTTTTTGACCCTATTCAGGACTTTTGGGGTCTTTTGGACCCCAGGCCATTTGGTTTGGGTGACAGGTATTGTTTTTTTTAGTATTTTTTTTTATTTATTCATATTTTTATTTTTTATTTTTTTTAGTATAAAAAGAGCGACATCTGTCATGCATTTGGAACCAAAACTACATCAACTTATCAGAAAATTTATTTAACATAGAATAAAAGTCTATAATAATACCAATAAATATTTTGCACATATTCTTTCTTGGGGTCCAATGGAGCCCCAAAGACCTTCTACATGGCATCATGACAGTCCTGTTTAGGGTTAAGTGAACTAACTTGTTTGACAATGAAGTGAGGACAGCCTGTTTCCTCATTATAAGGGTTGCAATAGTCTCACAATAGACTATTCTTCATCTTAATTTAGGGTCACCATATTTTGATTACCGAAAACCAGGAACTCAGCCCTGTAATCCATCCATCCATTATCTACACGCCGCTTAATCCTCACTATGGTCACTCGCCCAGCAATGAGATACTCAAATGAAGTTTACTCAAACATGCCTAATAATTTCAGTACATTTAAAGTATGCCTCCTTTAGGACAGGACATTTCCATCACTTTCTAAAAAACAACCAGGACGACCAGGACAGGACGTGAAAACAGGACATGTCCTGGGAAAACAGGACGTTTAGTCACTCTATCTTGATCATTCTGCTACAAAGGGAACAAACACACTGACCGGATTGTATTTCGTTAAACCCATCCCAGTAATATTGGGTGGAGCCAAGCCCAGGATGCAGCAACAGTGTCCCCTTCACAGTACTGACGGGGGAGTTGTATTGGTGCAAATAAGTATATCACCAAAACCACCCCAGCAGCTTTGCCTTACTGCATGAACCAAACCCTCTGCAAATCCTGCTTCTTCAGAGCTTATTGTAGGTTCTTGTAAAGAAGGGGATTTTAAAAACAGTTACATGTGGGAAGTGGAAAAAGAAACCAAAAAAAAGGCAGGCCAGTGGCAGGCTTACACTTGCACTCTACATCTAGAGAGTCAGGCTAAAGCTGGAACTTATATTATCTTTTATTGTTGATTTATCTGTCAGTCATTCTCTCAATTAATTGATTAGTTTAATGTTTGGTTAAAAAAAAAAAAAAAATTAATCATTGTTTCTCAAAGACCAAGATGACGCCCTTGAATCTCAACCCAAAGATGATCAACTCCAGTTCAGACGAGGAAAGAAAACAAAAAATCTGCACAGTTATGAAGTTGGAATCTGAGAATTTGTACTTTCAAAGTAGTCGTCATCAACATAATCATTAAAATAGTTGGGGATTCATTTAATCGTTGCCAATTAGTCGATTACCGGTAATTAAATATAGTTGCAGCTCCGGTCATTAAACGAGAACATTTGATTAATTTACACACACCGACCTCATAGTAGCACTTAAATTTAGATGATGGATATCATTCTGTGAATCAATATTGATAGTCTAAACCTAAGGCCATCTTAATTCTTTATTTTTTGCTTTAACCTTTATTCAATAGATAAAATGCTGACTGTTGCTTCAAGGTAAACCTATCTCCCTCTTATTTCTTCATTATGAGAGAAATTCTAGCAGGTTTTCTTCTCCAGTGAGACTAAAATTAAGATATTTTTTATGGTACATTTTCCTGTTCATGGTCTGTGTCAGTGGTGTAACAGTGTAGTGTACTTCAGCATGAATGTACCGCTCTGAGGGCCTCCAATAGACTCTTGAATGGGCTCTTTTCACAAATGAACTCCTCAGAATTACATACTTGTGATACCTGTTAACTGAAACTTGTGATGTGTGCTGAAGTCTATCCTGAACTTCCTTATATTTGGTCTTAAAATAGATCTTAATATGTATGACTTCTGTGGTATTTTTTCTGTTAAATGCATTTAGGCCTCCGTTCAAATCAGGAAGTGTTTAAAGTTCTCTTGTATTGTTGAGTTAAAGGAAAGTTTTGGCATTCAAATAAAGTAATCGGAATGTGTGAGGGAGACACTTTCACATGACGTTATGAAAGAAGTATTTGAACGTTGACAGGGCATCAGCCCTCCTTGTTGCATCAGTGCTTCCTGACGTCAGGCTTTCCACTAAATGCCTCCAGTGTACAGGTCAGACGAGTGGCGTGCCATCCTGCTGTCGTGCGTTTTTAACTATCGGGCGACATTTAGAACACTGAACAAATCTAAGCAGTATACCTCATGTGAACTAGGACGTTATAGTTTTACCTGCTTTGACATTGACATAAAACTTAATTAATTACACAAAGTGTGTCACACATTCACTGCAGATTTCTCTCAGCTTTTGTCTTTGAAGTTCCTATTCTATGTAAAGCCGTTTCCAGTGCTGCATTTTATTATTATTATTATTCCGTTGTGATTTTTATATTTAATTGTCATGCTATGGTCGCTGTGGTATGACAGTGGTGCAGGTTGTAAATGGTGTTTAGCTTTTAGTGGCACAGTGTTGGTATGCCCTCTAGTGGTCAAAAATGAAAGTACATACTTGACAATTTAGGCAGACACTGGATTTTAAGATCCATTATCTATACACCGCTTAATCCTCACTAGGGTCGCGGGGGGGCTGGAGCCTATGACAGCTGACTCAGGGTGAAGGCAGGAGACACCTGGACAGGTCACCAGTCTATCACAGGGCTACACATAGAGACAGACAACCAACTCACATTCACACCTACGGACAATTTGGAATCACCAATTAACCTCAACATGTTTTGCTACCAACTGCGCCACCTTGCAGCCCGATTTAAAGATCCCCTCTGGTGAAAAATATATTGGTGTTGTTTTTTAAAGATCTTGTTCACATCTCAATCTGATTTTTTTTAACATGCTGACGGACACAACATGAGCAAAACAAGCAGTTCGCCTCGAAGCTGCAGTGCACCAGTGACAGTCTCATAATCTGTTAGATTACATGCCTGAGTGTTAGAATAGTTAGAATAGGATACAAGTGAAAGATTTGGTACACTCATAAACAGTCAGTATCAGCATAGATGATCCACATTTTCAAACGGGACAGGAATGTGTCAGCATTGTATTCCGTCTTTATATAGGACAAAGCGTACCAACCCCTACACTGTGAGCTAATGTGTTTTGCATTTAAACATCAGTGAACATTATTTTTAATATTTTAACATCATTACAGGCTACTTCAGATGATTTGTTTTACACCAGTTTTCTTCACTGTGATATCCTGTGTGTGACATATCGGTGTACCACTATGTTACTCTCACATGTATGACCTGTTATACAGATTACCGTTAACTGTTTGCAGCCAGTGCGGCTAAATGCCATTAGATGTTTGCATTCTGCTGCATACTATAGGTCAGCTGGGAATTCTTTGAGCTACATGTGTGCCATATCAATATAGAGTTGCAAAATGACCGGAAGCCCAGCAGCAAAACCCCCCCTTTGTGCAATGCTATTGAACCACTGAAGTGTGCAAGCCCTTTATGTGAGGTTTTACCTTTAGATCATCTTTATATAACTGGGCAAATTCAGGAGCTCCCCAAATTAATGTTAAGACAGTTCAGAAAGGGGCTTTTTGTGTGTTCGAATTTAAAGGAAGTGTCACAAGAGGTATATTGCAGAACTGCAGCCCTGATAATTGAGTCACACATTGAATAGATCCATATTATCAATGGACTTATGGTGCATGTGGGAAGTCTTTTGGACGTCATTGCCCTCTTTTTGCCCCTACTCTGGCTGCATATAAAAATGTACACATTCAAAGAGAAGCTAAAAGGGAGTTGGTGGGCGAATAAAAAAGAATTAGAGGAAAATATGTCCATGTGCTTCTCAACAGCACCTCTAAGTGGATATACAACTAATTATACTAACATATTTGTTCTGCAGGCTTTCACGTGTGATAAATAATGTGTAGTAACGCCAGAAGCATGTTGACAGCGCAGGTGCTGTAATGCATACGTGAAAGATTATGCACTGTTAATATTTATGCACAGCATCTCACATCAACATGTGTTGTGTGTTGATCAAAACACAGCTGGAAAATGGACAATAATGTGTTACTGTTTTGATTTTAATGTCTGTAACAAGTTATAAAGACACAGTCCTTGATGCGAAGAAGTAGAATTAATTAAATATTAATGTGTTCATATAAATAGCAAATACATAATAATGTAAATATTAATATTTATGGGTATTAACGAATTTGCTGTAGATTGAAGTCACAGAAATTTTTGCAAGAAGACTGTGGAGACTGTAGGAAAGCATATGAAACCTTTATTTCCCACAGCAAATATATGTACTCATGAATATTCAAAGAAAGGAATTATGAAAAATGTCAGTGATTGCTGTTGTTCGGGGCGTTCCTGAGAACAAAACTCATAATTCTGGTATTACAGCAGTGTTGATATACATCAGAGTGTCTTCAGGACTCGAGAAGGTCGGTGTAGGTGAAACACATCATGTCGACACCGTATCAAAACTGTAAAACGTCAAAATCGCTGCGATAAATCAAAGTCTGGGGTTGTACAAAAAGTCTTTTGACCTGACGGAGACCTTTCTAGTCTTAAGGTGGTAGAACACATAGTTACCAAAGTGCCTGAAGCCACGGCAGAGAAAATTATAAAACATAACAAACGTCGTTATATGGTGTCAGAAATATATTATATTCAGTTCTACAATCACTCAGACCCGTTAGAAACTTAACAAACGTGTTAATAGTGCATTATAAACAGGGCAGTGACCATAGTTTTTGCATTGCTCATTTCAAATGAACAAGGCTGATAGTTAGCCTTAGTCATAGAGTAAACAAACGAATACTTTCTACACAAAAATAAATAAGAAACACACACAAAAACAGACAATCTTTGGACTTTTTTGCCTCAAGTTGATGATATATCTGGTTGTTCTTAATCCTCAAGAACATAATATTTTGAACGTGGCTCTTTGAAATCTCCGTTTCGGTTCAGTGTGCGATGTGGACACCACTGCAGGACTCTTAACCAAAAAACAAAAGGTAAATATGTGTTATATGTTACATGTATTACAGCTAGCTAGTGGAGTTGTGCCTCACAGTTATCGGTGGATTGTGCATATGACTGCACAAAAACACATTTTGATGAATTGAAACACCTGCTGAAGAAGATTAAAAGAGCTTACTGGGACAAAAAAAAAAAAGTATTTGTTTGCTTAGTCACAGTAACACCTAGCCACATGGATAAATAATTCAACATTAAGCTTCATAGTTTCGGGGACAGACAGCTTTGGACAGACTCCAATATTTGAGCAGAACAGTGCAGGGGCTGCAGATTGACCAGCAGTTCTCTCTGTCTGCATTGTGTACTTTGTTCGTCCTCACAATAGCCATGTTCCAGCAGGCCTTCCTTTGAGTCGGGTCTGACGATGGCAGGGGAGTGCACACATACAATATTGTCCTCAGAGTCTGGCTGGACGAGGACCTGTGACTTATTCACATCTTTCTCCTTTTGTACCAGCTCTGCCTCGGTTTTATCCTGCTCAGAGTCGGTCTCTTGCGCATCTTCCTGTTTCTTCTCTTTATTCCAGCTCTCAAGATTGTCCTCCCCTTTCCTTCCCGAGGCCAAGGGCATTATTTTGTTGACAGACTCAGGCCATATATTGTGGTCACAGCTGTTCACTGAACCTTGCTCTGGGATGGCAGCCTGTATTTGAATGTAATACAGACGTAATCAACATGAAGCATTTTGAGAACGGGGTGTACTCAGTCCTAAAAGCTTTTGAGTTTGGAGTGAATCTAAAATCAACAATTGTAATGCTGAGTACCTACCTTACCTGTTCCTCACTTTGGCTTCTCATTTCCTTGGTCTGTTTGGTCAGTGACTGGTACTCTTTGTCCCCCAGAGCTGCAAGGGAATAGCTGGACCTTAAGCTCTGGTCAATAGGATCCAACTCCACATCACTCCAAACCTGCTGCAGGGGAAATGCACATGTATACATCAAGGTAATGACATCCTTAAGTCAGTCAGCGTATCATTACATACCATCTCATTGTGTTACAACTCCAAAATAACAATAAGACTGATTATTTACTTCTGGTTTCAAAAATAACTGAGACTGATCTTAGTAATTATTTACTGTTTACAAGCTGCAGACAAACCCAGCAGTGAATATTTGTTCAAGGTACTGAAAGGAGAATAATGTTTATTTCACATTTGAACTTCTGCCGAAACCGAAAACTTCTCCCATTTGAATTACAAAGTTGCAGCTTCGACCAGGGCTTTTTAAGCCCCATCTTTCATTAATAAAACATGGAATAAGGTTAATGTTATTTATTAACAGTATAGTTCCTACGCAATAGGATAGTGCTTTAAAATCCTCATAAAGATGTTTTGTGACCCTCACTGGCCAAAAGACAACTCTGTCACCAAAACAGTGTTAAAAAAAATGCATCATAACTCAAGAAAGAACTCTACAGGATGGATAGGATACACTCTATGCATTTGATATCGCATTTCTTTGATGGTGCTGCTTGATCTGGGTTTGTTTTCTGCTCTTCAAAGCCGAGTGCTGCATCCAAAACTCACTGTGTCTGTTGTGGACATGGAGGAGACTCTGTGGAACTTGGTTTTGGAGACTGATGACTGTCTGCTCAGCATTGAGTCCCTGAGGGAGGACTCGCTGTGTGACACTGATATGCAGTCCCTCCTGGGGGCCTGGGCGAGGAAATGTAGACAGGGGACCTTTTCTGCCAGGGTGTCCCTGTTGGAGAAATGACGATCTCTCAACAAAATGTTTGTATTCCTTTTTCAAACTAAGGCAGCCAATTGATTGAATGACTGCACTCACCTGTATTTGGAGTGAATGATGGCGTAGATGAAAGGGTTGTAGATGGCCGATGCCTTGGCGATAACAGCGGGGACGGCTTTGGAGTAGGGATTGAGTATGCTTCCATATCTAAAAGGGGTAAAGTGTAAACCTATTCATCATGCTATAGGTAATGATGTCTTAAAGGGGATGGAATATATTTCATTAATAATGACGCACATGTCGGGTCTCTGCTCACCCAGTGCTGTCAGACTTTTAAAAAGATTACTGGATCGTTAACAGTTCAGCTCATCATAACGTATATTTACCCAGCCCAGGCGATGAGGGTGACACATGCATAGGGCGACCAGGAAAGCACGAACACTATGATGACCACAAACGCGATCTTGGCCAGCTTCCATTCAGTCTTGATGGACTGCTGCTGGATCAGGGTCGACTTCCTCACCTGAGAACCCAACTTCTCCACATCCCTGTTGGGATGGAAAGAAAGAAAAAGGGTGTTTTATGGTTAACACACTCCCCTTCAACAGCTGAATTAATGAAAATAAAGTGGTATTTGAAGACTTGTTTTTATGACAATATCATGCAACTAATACTAGTCCATGTACCCGTAAGACGGTAGAAGATGATACAGAATGGCAAAGCAAAGCAGCCAACATGAGAAACAGGGCAGGCACATAATAATCATGAGAAATCTGAGTTTTTAGTTTGATTTTCATTCACATGAAGAACTTCTTTTATTACTTAGATCAGGATGAAGGGAACTAAAACATCTGTCGTGATGGCAAACAGCGAACTTTCACATCACAATGACAGAAAAGACAATGTGAAAGAGAAGTGATAAATAAAAAGAGAACTGTGATGTACCTTAATTGGACCTAGCAGGCAAATAGCAACAAGTTAGTGCACTAAGTGTGCCTAAAGTGCTCATCTACACCCAACTGATTCAAAAGACTTCACCTCCTTTGACGGACACAAAGTTCACAGAGCAGAGTTCTAGATGGTTGAACTACTTACATCTCAACCAAGAAGCTCTGTTGAGCATTAATCACAACATCATGTCAAGAAGGTGAAACTAGCCTCGCTTGAACTAATGTTGCTTTCAGGCATTTTGGTCAATACTAAAGGTTTTGTCCCTCCAGTTGTAGCAAAAGAGGGGAGATATTTGAATGAATTTGTTTTTATTAACTTAATATGACATTTTTAGTTAAAAAAAAAAAAAAAAAAAGCTGCGGTCCAATGACGATAGGTGAATTTAGAAACATGCAACAGCTGTCGAGGTAGCACGTGAGGGGTTCTGCTGTACAGGCAATACAATCAGAGAGAATCTGAAGAACAGACAAAACAACAGAAAGGCAAAGAAATCGAATGAGATGAAAGCAATATGGAAGCCACTTCACAATTTAATTCTACAAATTGCACCTGCATACATGTCAAGCCTCTTTTGAAACAACATATTGTATATTGTTGACGTAAAGATGTCACATTATAGAGCAGCTGTAGTCGGCACGTTTTTGATACAGTATGCACGTATTAACCCTCTGAACCCCAAAGCCAAGGTTTGAAAAGGCATTTTGTCAATAAAACTGTAAAAACAGGAAGAACTGTCGGATTTTCAACTCAGTCAGTGATCTACTGATCTGTGACGCAGCATCTNCAATATATTTAAAATAGAATTTTGAATTAAATTTTTAAAAATGAGGCAAATGTTGCACACAAAGCTTCTTATGATGGGTATAAAATCTTTTTAAAGTATTCAAATGTACAGTCGTGACTCGATAATCCGACACTAAATGTAAAACCTTCTTTTACGTCAGATAGCAAGGCTGTCGGATTGTCAAGACGGAGGTCGAAATACAAGGAGGGCTTGATGCTGGAAGGCTCATTTGTTGTTCATTATTGTTCATAGTTGTTATAATAACTAGTAGGGCTGGTCCCAATGGTACTTTCTGGTCTCTGGATATTCAGGCCCAATTAATGATGAATATCCGAATATTCTGCGCGGTCGGGGGACACTTCCACCCCAGGGGAGCACTGGGAGCATGGGGTGGAAGTGGCCAGAACGCACAGGCAGTACTTGACTGCTGATGCTAGTTTAGGACAGCGCCACCGCCACCATCCGTGTTTACATCCGTAAACACTGAGCACGCTCGCTGTATGTGACATCGTTGTGTCCTCTTCTGCGCATGCGGGACACTTTGGGGTTGTATGAAGTTCACACAGCAGATCACATACAAGTCACATTTAATTGGAAATGTGAACGAACTCACAAAAAAATCTGATTTCACAAAAAAAAAAAAAGGGAAAAAGGCCTGCAGTCTGATAATTCAGTCAGATAATACGCCATTATCCTGATTTGTGACATAAAATGTCATGTCGGAGTCAGAATCCAAGGCTGTCGGTATGTTAAGACTATTTTTCATGAGTTCTGTTCATTTTTCCTAAAAACCTATCAGATAGCAAGGTTTTCGGATTGTTAAGGGTCGGATTATCGAGTCACGACTGTATTCTTCTTTTACATACAAAAGCATTCTTTACTTGTGTGATGATCCAGGATGTAAACGTATAACAGGAAGAGGCTGTACTCCAAATAATACTAAAGATGTCGGGGTTTTATTCAAATTCCCTGTTCAGTCTTCTCATTATGGAGAGTAAAGACGTCAAAACTCTCATTTTTTGTTTCAAGACCTAGCATGCTTGATATCAGTTTTTCAAAAAGGACAATAGAGGACATTGAATGACAG
The DNA here is from genome assembly GCF_000690725.1 of Stegastes partitus. Classification (NCBI taxonomy): domain Eukaryota; kingdom Metazoa; phylum Chordata; class Actinopteri; family Pomacentridae; genus Stegastes; species Stegastes partitus. The sequence goes on from NW_007578187.1 coordinate 94,687, forward strand.
ATTTTGAGTGACGTAAAGAGGTGATGTTCACTTGCTTTAATATTAATTTGGAGTGACACTTTCTTCCAGACCAGCTCCTTAGATAACAATCACAGGTTGTAATGTAAACAGGCAGGAGAGGGATTTTAAATGATGATGAAAATGCAACAGCTATTAGGCTAACAAAGATCTAGTTTTAAGAAGAAAAGGCTAGCAGGCTACAGCTGGCTGGCTTATGCAGCTCTAAAGTTGATAATGACAGATTTTTTTCACCATCATCATTTCCATAAGGAGAGGGACTTACCAGAAAAAGGCGTACATGACCAAGGCGTTCCCGGTAACCCCCACTNATTTGTGTCTTGTTTAATTTTTTTCCCAAAAAAATATTTTGCTTTAACCAGCTTCTAGAAAAAAAATGAAAATTCTTTGCTCTTCACTGCAACCATGAAGCCATGACTGACTCTGCTGCAACAGTTTTGTGACCAAAGAAATGACTTTTAAGCTGAAGTATGGGGACAAATTAAAAATACAAGTAGTGAAATATCTGTAGAATGTAGTGTTAGCATTTTTACCAGCATGTAACACCTTGAATAAAATGTTTTATGCATTGACCACAGATTTTTTTCAATTTTTGTAAAGATAAATGATTCAAATTTGGGTTTCTATGATACAAAAATGACATTTTAAGCTCTCTGTACTTTTGTCTGTAGTTGTGCTGTTTCCATAGAGGTGCAGGACTTTGTGTTGCAGTGAAAAATGAGCCCTCACAAGTAAAAGTATGACAAGAAAAATGCCCAGAAACTGCTCAGGGTTCAGAGGGTTAAGTTAAACAACAGTGTTTAAGTTCTGGTAATTCATTTATGTTAACGTGTTTACCTGCTCGCCTGTCGAATTGCCAGGAACATGCACAAATAACAATAGGATATAATGCCCAGAGGGATGAAGAACACGAAGCAGCACAACATCAAAGTGTAACTTTTATTGGCTGGAGTGGATGTCACGTAGTCCCATGTGCATGAAGTCATCAGGCCCTCTGGTATATATGAACCTTTAGAAAAGTGACAGAACCCGATAAAAAAAGGAATTTGTAAACAGTCTAGAAGTTTGAGGAAAAAGACGGTTGGTTTAAAACACTAAGGGATGAAGAGGAAGTTACTTACTCCAGCCCAAAAGCGGCGCAAGACTCCAGGCCAGTGAATACATCCAGACCAAGGCCATGATGAGGCAAGTGCGTCTGGTGGAGGTCCATCGTATGGCGTGCAGGGGCTTGGTGATGACAATATAACGGTCTACCGAGATGGCCAGAAGGTTTATCATTGATGTGATTCCAAACAAAGCCCCACAGAATGCATAGATTTTACAGCCTGTTGGGGAAAAATAAAGAAGAAAACATGCTATTAACAAGTTTGTTTTCCTTTTTGGAGCATGAAGAAATCATCATCTGCAGATTCTAACTTTGCACAAATGTGGAGATTTGTCAAAAAATGACACAATGTGATGGGTTGTTATTACATTTTGGAAACCAGTTTCTATCTATCCAAATTGTACGATACTAAAACAACATATGGATTAAATCTATATCCAGCAGTATAACTGACTGTAAAAAAAACAATACCTGTTTCACCGAAAATCCAACCCTTATAAAGGGAGTTCACAAAGAAGATGGGTGACTGTGTAATCGCCATGAGAAAGTCACTGACTGCCAAGTTCATGATGAAGAAGTTGGGGGGCGTCCGTAGTTTCTTGTTGCTGAAACATATGAAGATTGAAAAACCTCACATCAAAAATGCTCAGTATCGAACAAAAAAATTACACTTACCCTATGAAACAAAAGTCAAAACATTGACTAACATAAACAGCTGAAGATCTTCTGCACAAACATACGAAAAGTTATTTTGCATTCAGTGAAAGTCAACATATGAAACGTTATGTAAGTTCTTTGGGGGGTTTTTTTGCCTCAAAGGGCAAACACTGTTGTTTTGATGCTATTACTGTCTGTAATCAAGGTCAGATCAAAGAAGGAGATTTGCAGCTCTCAGCAGAGCAGTCACAAGACAATGAATAAACACAGTAATGTTGTCTTCACACATGAAATGAAATGAAATGCTGGCACAGCTTCAGTACCTATGGCCTCTCTGATTGTCTTGATTGTTGCATTGTGGGAAGCAAAACCTTTTAGTGAACAGTTCACAGGTCAGCACAAGCAGTGGCCACGACGTCTACTGAACTGTCTACGTGGAAGTCCATCAAAGCTGCCAATTAATCTCAAACATGCAAGTGTGAGTGACCGTTAAATTATGACACACTGGGGAAATATCCGTAAGCCAAACGCTTCGAGGTTATCCAAGAATCCCAGCTGAAGCTTCTGTTTTCTGTAGTGCTGTGGTCTTTGACGACATCTGTGTTTCTCCTCACAATGAAAAACCCCTTAACCCCAACAATCTTGGGCAGAACCTTTGTTTTGAAAATAGAACCAAGCCTGTAAACAAGCTGAGGAAGAAAGTTAAATTGCACTGAAAATTGCGCTGGAACATTACATTGATGTTCAGTTTAAAATGTTCAAGCTTTGGCCCTGATAGCAGCTCGCCATAACGTCCCTCAAATCTCCCTGAAGCCAGTCGTGCCCTGGGCAGCTTTGCTCCAGAAAACAATCTGAGCGGACAAGACGCGCTTGGAAAACAGATATGAAATTAGCTAACGGAGTTTTATAGATAAACGCTTACGTGCACAAGTTTTATTACTGATAATAGGCTTGAAAATGGCGGCCCTAGTGGGGGCCACAGCAGATGTTAGCGGTTCTTTTTCTAACGCTGGGAGTGGGCACAGATGGTCGTGTTGCAATGGTGTTTACTCAGGAACCCGCTGTTGGCTTGTCATAGCTCACAGCACACACACACCTCAAATTCCCTTTTGGTAACACGTTGTAAATCATGGTTGAAGCCTTTGTGACATTAAAATAAGATCTGAGAAACAATGCTGGGTGGTGGTGAGCGAGACTTTCCATTTTGAATAAACTAGTGAAGGTAACCTCAATCTAGTTCAAGCTGATATAGTTGTTATTTACTGTGACTATTCTTCCGTGCTGGATATTAACATTTTAGTATTCAGGGAGCGCCATAGCTGAATACGCGCCGTCATAGCTGCATCTATTGTTATTGGTAGACCTCTGGGCATTGTCCTCCCGTTCGGTCCGGTTGGGTCTGAGCAGAAAGAGCAAATGTTGCACAGGCGGATAAGTTAGAGTGAATTTGTGTGTACTAAACAAGTGTGACTGTAGTAGCGATTGAGTGATGTGACATTTGGGATAGCTGTGTTTAGCCGTGCTGAGCATCCCCAGATGTTGGACGTTAATGCAAAAAACATGTCAGGCCCAAGATTTTATCTAACACTTAGTTCTTCACTGCATTCGGTTGTCTACTATATACCCAGGAGTAGCCGTAGTATATGTCCTGTATGTGACGTGCACAGCAGTCCATAAACTATATTGACGTGTTTTCATTTCAACTTGTTTTTTTATATAAATATATTTTTAAAATGACTTTTGAAGTGAAAAAATATGAAACTGCCATCAGATAGAGGATTTTGTTGCTGGAAGAGTGACAAAGCAAAAAAGAAAATGATTAAATGTCTGTAGCTGAGTTGATTGAATTGGACCATCTATGACTTATCTGGCTTGAGGATGGTTTATATGTATTAAACATTTGTTTGTATAGTCATTTATCTGAACAAATCTTGCATAAATGTTTTGCTAAATCACACTAAGGGGATATGAATCCTTCCAAAAGTAACTGCATGTGAACCATTAAAAATACTGATTCAGGAACAGTATGTTGTCACGAAGCCACTAAAACGTTGACAAATGGGTTGCTCTATTTAGCGGGATTTATACCTGCAAAAGTAAATCATTGGTTTACAACAAAACTATATGTTCTCGTAGCTCAGCCGTGAATCCAGTCTGATGTCAGTATGCACGGGAGTAGATTGGATTACCTCAGACTGCACTACTGTTACTTAAGCTTACCTACCCTCTGTACGTGGTCCAGGCACAGTGTCGACTGTACGTAAATAAGGGAGTAGCTGACTGAAATATTGAATTCATGTATTGATTTATCCAGTGCAGTTGAAAATCACTGAGCTGTTTCCCGGTATTGAATGCCCGCAGGCTGTTGTGAAGACCTCTCTGTCTGTGCTTGTCGCATCTATACTTCCTGATTCAGTAACGAACGTTTTTTCCCCTATTCACTGTTCTAAGTATTTGCAACTTCAAACACCGTCCTGTACACAGTGTGTATATCACATGAGCCGCTCAGGGTGTTGACTTTGCTCGTCTCTAACAACAGATACTGGTACATACGCTTCAGTCCATAGCCACTCATGTCACTATTAAACGAGTGGCTTGTAGCTTCATGCAGGGAGTTACTTTAAATGTGCTACTTGATATTGTAACGTGCCACCAGAGTGACTGTTTAATGTGTGTTCTGACCAAAGGAAATAGCCTTAAGGCACACAGCAGCTTCTGTGAAGCGACTTGTTTGATGTGAGGAAAACTTGGAACAGTAGAGCTCTGTGCTCTCACAGTCCTGCTGTGCCCTCCTCTTTGATTTGTAAGAACTTGGGAGTCAGTTCACGAGCAGAAATGTGACTTAGGCTTGTTACAAGGC
>NW_007578187.1:102073-140798 GCF_000690725.1 Stegastes partitus
GACTTACCAGAAAAAGGCGTACATGACCAAGGCGTTCCCGGTAACCCCCACTGTTCCAATCACCAGAACGAAGAAGGCAACGATGTAGTGCACGTGATCATGGACATCCACCTGCCGATAGAATCCGTGTTCCACGTCCATTTCTGTGACTACAACCACATGGACGTCAGCATCCAGGATCAATCTTTGTGGGAGGTAACAACATTGGTACAATAATAGATCCTCTCATGACCAACGATCTAAATATCTGGGGGCACATGTTAACACTGAGCATTTATTCCCATCCCTTTATATCAACATTGTATTTAGTTGAGTAACTTTGCTCGAGGTCATGTGAATCTGTTTCTCTGAATAGCTGATGCTTTAGAAACATTTCAGTTTATCATTTTAAATACATCCATTGTTTCCCCCTGAAGAAAATCTAAGGAAATCCCCACAGTTCCTCTCATCGGATGTTGTGAAACCCAACTGCAAGTTTTATTGTGTTTTCAGGGAGGCGGTTCAGTAGTTTTATTCTTGGGAGCCTTTAAACCAGGGGTTCTCAACTGGTGGGTCGCGACCCACTTTTGGGTCGTGGACCTGTTCTGGGTGGGTCGCGGACAGCTGGTCAAAATTAAATAATATATAATGTGTGTCTGCGGTTGGACTTATTTTTTATTTGGAAAAAACTTTTATTTTGACAACTAAGTAACCATAGTTTGTTTGACGTTCATTTTAAGTTTGTGTTGATGTTGGGATGCAAGATGGCGAAGCGCAAATGTGGATTTTGATACTAGGGCTGGACCCGAATAGCCAACTACTAGTTTGCTGTGCTGGAATCAGGATATCAATTTTGATCTCCGAATAGTCCCCCGCTGCCACCACCGCCTCCGCATCCACCACCGATACAGCAGTGTGACTGCTGGTTGGACCGAAAGCTCAGCACCTGCACCCCCTGTCTGAATAATAAGCCCCCCCTCCTTATGTTGTTTCGTGCCTTTATTTATTTTGTGCAGTTTTGTACATGCAGTTGTCATGGTCCAGTTACTATGCATGGTTATATGCTCTGAAATGGATGTTGCACAGGAAAATATAGTGAATATTGAATTCTAAAAAAAATTGGGTCGCGACTAAATGACCATAGGAAAATGCGGGTCCCAGGGTGAGACCAGTTGAGAACCCCTGCTATAAACTGCAGCCTACACTTGAGCATGTTTTAATCTTAAAAGCAGCACGGCCCTACGGATGGCATTATCAGTTTGTTGGTTAGTAAGCATAGGACATGAGGTCTTGTCCAGGCTTAGGTAAAGGGAAATAATTTTTTGTAGACAGTAATAGTCAATAGGTTTGCTGGTTTTGGGGATCCCTGGCATTTCCTCTGCGCCACTATGAGATCCAGATTGGTCATTTTGAGTAAAACATCTCCATAACTATTAGAGAATTGCAATTTATTTCTCATTTACATCCATGTTCAAGTCCAGCCAAAATGACAGTAGTCTGAATTTTAGTGATAACGTTGGCATGCAGACACACCAAGCTCAGCTGGTTAACATGTTAAACAGTGTAACTGCTAAATATCAGTGCATGTTAGTATTGATTTTGTGAGGCTAGCATTTGGCTCAAAGCTCCACTGTGCCTTAGTAAAGCCTCAGGGGCAGGAGACTCGTGTGTACACCAGAGGCCAGCTCTATAAGCGATCCTTGTGCTGTAAGAACGGCTGGCATGCAGCCTATATGTACAGAAGTTTCTTGAATCCAACAGTGATAAATAGGATGGAGATGAAAAAATAGGACAGTAAATACTTCGATCCTACCTCGCATTTTATTTGTTCAAATTGTTGGACAATCTGACCACTGATCTTGGTATACTTGTTTTTTCTTTGTCACCTACAATATACTTTCTGTTTAAGCTTTTCTGCTCAGTCTTTAGCCTTCTATCTGTGCCTCCAATGACTGGAGACATCATGCTCTCAGCAGACGACTTCCTTTACGCAGTATTAGATTTTAATTGATATGTTCTTGTTCTTCTTGTTCTCATGCCTGCCACATGGAAAGAAAACTAATCCTGGTTCCAAGAACTTTAAGCTTTCTCCCTGGAGTACTTTTTTGGCCTGAAGTGCTTCCCAAAAGTCTTCCAGTCCACCTTATACGCTGATGCAACATGACAGATTAAGAGTGCGTGTACATTTTTCTGCAGTTTTTGACATTACATGTGTGATTGCTTATAGAATGAGAAGGATTATGACAGTCAGAGCATGTTAATACCAATTATTAACGCTTGCAGACTGGCTAAGTATTAATCATGATAAGAGTTGAAGAGCAGTGAAGCTGCTGTTCTGGTTAGAGAGGAGATCCTCACTCAGTGTTACTGAATTAATTTGCTTTGGCACACTTCGTTCCTTAGAAGAGCCAGCCAGTGCAACGGAAGATTTTTAACACATTTTTATTAAACAAAACAATAAGGCAATATGAAAAATGAATGTGACAGGAAAAGATGCTTAGAAGTGTAACAGCAGGTTTTTGATCTGTCACAAATTCCCAATGACTGCTTCACCGTAGATCAGTAATATTTATCACATAGGTGATCAAGTCAAGGAGTTTTTGTTGATGCAAATGACTGCGTGGACTTTGCGGGTCCATTGCTCAGCTATGGCAGTGATTATAAGAGGATTTATATGTTTTGTTAATGTGATGGAATCAGAAGCACGCATGCAATATTAACTGCATTTATCCTACGTAAACCCACTTCCTGTCGCCCTCTCTTCAGCGTTACAAAAAAGGAGCGAGGTGCCAGTGCGGCACAATACGCTCGGCTGCATCAATTTCAGAAGGTGCACATAAAGCACGTCATCCGTTGCATTAATAATTTGCTTGTTTGAGAACAAGAACATGTAATGAATCACGCCCGCTCTTGAATCACAGCCCCCTGATCCAAAATGATGTGGAGTGTTGGCGCTCTTTTTGTGGTTAATATACCAAGACAGTGGTCAGTCTGACTCATCGTTCATATACAAATCTGTTGTGTCTTTGCGTTGTTTTTGCAAGAAAGCGGCTTTAATATATACAGCACCTATTAAAAATACTAGCAGCAGTGCTATAATTACTACTCTAAACTATTTAAATTATTTTAAAGTGTGTAGAATAATAGAGCTGCATTTTCTCTTAGAGTGTAAAAAAATATTACATCTATATTGCAGCACAGTTGGTGTAGTACACGATATGCAGCGTGTCAAGTCCACCAGCGAGCTCTTGCTGTGCTCAGTGAAGCCTTGTGCGTCACAGGAACTCTCAATCACCTCTTACTTCCCCACATTAGGCCTCGGAGCATTGTTTCATATGAAAGGCTGAAGTCACATAGATAAATAGATACCTGATTGATGGGACTGTGTTCACACTGAAGGTGAAATGGACCCTTTGACCTCTTTTAGGGACGTTTTCTAAACTAGACGCGTGCATTTAATGCGTTCATGTTCATTCAGAAATTGCTAATACGAAGGTCCTGCTCATGGAAAGCAAACGGACCGATGACAGTGAGTCACCTGTCAGAGCAGAGAGCTTCACCTGTCTGATACGTTTACTATTTCAGAAGATTGTTAAAGATTTATAAAAGCCTGTTATGGGATCACAGATAACAGATTGTTATTCTCCTGGCAAATTTATGATGAGCTTTACACGGAGCATAGTTTGAATTACAATTTTTTTTTATAAGAAAAAGAAAAAAAGTCAGATTTTAATTGAGGTGATCCCCTAAAGTTGCTAATCGTTGGAAAATAAGATGCTGTATTGGTGAGGAAACGGTGACGCATCAAGCCGCCTTCTGACCTGCAGTGCCTGTAGAATGCCCAGCTTTAGGCAAAATAAACTATTGATCTATTAATAATCATTTACAGGAGTGCATAGTTGTCTGATCAAGGTAGGACCTGTTGATTAATCAATGATTGATCAGAATAAAGGGGCTTAAAATGTGACCGAAAAACTACGATATACATACATGAAACTGGTATGATTTAAAAGCTGAAATAATTTTATGTATATAACATTATGTATGTTTTGTGAAAGAGCTTTTTAAAGCATCCCAAAAAGTTTTTTTTTAAATAAACACACAATTCAAAACTGTCTTAGAAAGCTTGCTCCACTCTATTGATTTACTTTAAAACATACTATTTACATCGTTCACATTCTTGCATGCAATTGCAAAAAATACAGAAAGAGGCTCTCCTTAAGTCAACATAAGCTCTAGTTTATAAAAAGTAATGATATGAACAAGGTGTTACTTTACCTTATCCAGAAAGTCGAGCACCTTTCCCTCTTCAGGACAACTCTTTGTTGCTGAGCGGTAGGAGAGGATCAGAGACACTGAGGCTGTACACCATGTAATAGTGAAAAATCCACTGGGTTTAAACGGATAAGGATGATGACTGCTTCTCTAATCTCTAAGTTAGATGGATATTCTCTACACGCTGCAGCAACACTGGACTGCCGCTGCTATCAGTGCTTGAGAGAAAACGAGAAAACACAGAAAGACAGAAGGCAAGCAGCAGCAGCACACTGACCCATCCCCCTGCTAGCTACCCATCACACACAGCTCTCTCATGGCACAATGCATCGATCAAGCCGGTGTGTGCTGCGTGCATGAGGACGTGTGCCTGTTGCTGTCTGTGTGGGGAGGTGGTAACAGGCTGCTCTGGTCGTAACAGGAACAACTCTTGTGCGCTCGAGTGTACTTCATTAGAAAAAAAGAGTTTTGTAATACCAACCATTGCATGTTGCAGCTTCTCCAAACGAATCGAGGCAAATTCTGCAAAGTAGTCTCCTTAAACATTGATTTCTGTAATACCCCGTTTCCAGTGGCACAACTCCACGCAAGCACCAGATGCAAAGCTGTTTAACTGTGAAGTGAGAAAGCGACACAGCCCGGTTGCCGCCGCGTCCCACTGGGTGCTCTGAGAATTGCGGAGAGAAGTCTTGTGGTTTTGAAAAGCACCGAACCTTTTACAAAGTATCATACTTGTTCGCTGCTCATCCTTGTGTAAGGAGAATCCCGAGAAAAGCACTCAGATAAAAGCCTCCCAATGTTTATCATCTCATGCACAACTGAGCAGGCAGCTGCAGCACCTCCTTTTGCTCTTAATATTTCCCGTTTCTACACTGATTCTTGTCTGTGGAGATTTATTCTGGATGCCATCGAGCAAGATGAGATAAGCCTTTACACTTCTGGGTCACTGCACTTCCAAGGGAAACAGACCTATCAATATACACTAGTTTCCTGCCACTCAGCTTCGGGATAAAAAAAAATTGTAACACAAGTATGGATGTTGGTTATTTCTCGCATGCCTTTCTGTGTTCTTTCAAAGTTTTCCTCGTTTGCCGAGTCAAACGATACAGTTGTGATGACCAGCTGATTCTCTGGGAAGGCATTTAGGATCATGGGTACAAGGCTTAACTGTTATCTGTATGTAGCTCAGACAAAGAGAGCTTTCAATAATTCTGCATAATTCGTCAGAAAAGGGAAAAGAAACATTTCCCCAGAGAAGCATATGCAGAGGGTCATCGCAGTGCTATAAACACTAACGCAATCCGGTACAACAGTCCTTGGCACTGTGTTAAGGTAATTTTGTCATCCTGTATTGCAATCATTGTCTACATAGGGGGCATCATTAAAGCTGCGTTAATAGATTTTACACATTACGGATATATTGAAAAAGAGATTAAGACAATTGGGAGACCCTGCTGTATTGCCACTTTTCTGTAGCGAGGAGGAAGTTAAAGAGTGGAGGATGTGAGAACCGTGCAGACCAGGAAGGTGTTATTATGCCAAATGGTGCATCACAAACGAGTAAGACACGAATGCCGATGCCTCCTTAAGAGTTGTTAAAACCGCACATCAACAAATACTAATTTTAGTCGTTTTAGCAATGCTGGAAGAAGAGTGCATGAGAGCGCTGTTTGTTTTCTTCTTTTCGCCTGAGGTGACCCCGGCGCAAACAATCAAACATCCAATTACTGTCAAAATGATCTGTCGCCTCCTCTCACTGCTTCTGAAGTGTGAAAAGGACAAATGCACGCCGCAGAATAGGTTTTAAGAAAAATGCTTGTGCTTGGTAATTAGTCAGGTTTTAGAGACGGCGATGGTGGACAGATTTAATAGGAGCTAGTCGGAGAGGAAGGTCTTATTTAAACTCAGTCAGACATAGAGATATCAGGTTTACTTGTGCTGGAACCCTTTTGTTTGTAATATGTGATATTTGAGTTGAAGGAGTTGGAACCTTTTCTCATTCTTGAAAAGCTCTGTTGATGCTGCCTATGATTTTATTGGCTTTCTGACTTTTGCTCATGTTGCTTACACGGCTGATAAATGTTATTACGTTTATGAAGGATTCCTTGAACCCCTGTTACTGTTTTCAGGTTTGTTAAAAGTGTTTTTACCCAACTGAGTCTACTTTTTTGTCCTCTCATGGATCAAGTATAGACACTTTCTGCACACAACAGCTGATTTCTTTCTTCGGGGGGTTAGATAACGTTTTTGTTTTCATTTTAGGTTAAAAAATAGGTCAAGCAAGTGCCTGAGGAAGCTTTGACTTCCCAGGCAATGGGTCAATACATTGTCAAAATGAATACGATTCATTTTGTAGCACAGACAAGGATGAGCATTTGGTTGCACAACACTGTGGCATTTAAGAAATGCCTCTGCCTTTGGGAGGCGTGGTCTGAGGTTATCTAGATCCAATGTGTGCTTTGACGAGGATTCCATGATGTCCGTCGCAATTCAGCTACTCGGGGATGGCAGAGTTATCCCAGACATCCACTGGTTATGCCAAGTTGCCAGTTGTGTTACTGCAAAGGTGAAGTGTCTTGATGTTTGACTTCTAATCAGCTCACAACGCCGGCCTCTGTTGCTTCTACATGGATGACGTGGGAGTGGGGTACATAGAGAGCTGCTGGCATTTGCTGGTTTGAGTAGCTGTAATTGTTTGTATCCCTGTTTGACTTAATGTTTGCCACCCAACACTTCAGGATTTAACTGCATCATGATTCAATATTTATTTATTCGTGTGTGTGTGTGTGTGTGTGTGTGCGCGATCAAGTCCTCAGGTCAAGTGACTTTATGCTATTATTAAAAAATATTCTCATCATTAGTACCAAAACCCAAAGTGACAGGTCACTATGTTGTTACTTATTCATTCTGTTTTGGGGATAATGTCGTGTGCTCTTGTTGCAAAATAATGATTTACCTTTTCACAGCTTTCATATTCAGGTGTTGAGTGTCTGTATTCTGGATTACCCAGACAGAGGTATAAAACAGGGACAATGACGCACAAATACTTACGTCTGAAGTCTGTGTTTTGCCACAGAATGATGCCATCAGATTTAGAAGAGAGAACCAAAGATGAGAGACAGCGTGCGGATGCCGGCAGCAGCAGTGACTATTGAATCTGAGACGGAGGTTCAGATGTTCAGAACACACAGTATGTAAATAATGATTGTTAAGTTCTTTTCACTTTTTAAAAACTTTGTATGCAACACATGAAACGAAGTGTCGACTTAATAGTTTTTTTTTTTAATGGAAAAAGTTCAGTTATATTATAAATTGACAGTTTCTCTCAGAGGGCCAATAGGAGAATAAAAGAAAATAAAAAAAGGTAGCGTCAGTGGTAGTGTCAGCGTGATTAGTGCTCAAGAGTCGTAGTAAAAGAAGCGTAGTGTGACATGACTGAGCTCAGATTGTTTGGGGGTCAGGGCTGAGTGAGGTGGTCACGTCTGTAAGAGGGCTACAGCGTGGTCATAATTCTGATCGACTCAAAGAGGAAGCTGTTGAGTACCATAGTTGTATTAAATCAGATACCTTTTTCCAGGCGACAGGATGGAGAACAGACTCAGGGAGAGGTGTGAAGGATCCCCTGCTAGGGCCGGGCCATGTAGCTGAAAACATACAGAATAATAGAATGTTTCACTCAAGTCAATATCAGTAATGACTGATTATTTCTGATGAATTATTCTTGATAACAATCATCAGAATAACGGTTCAGCTTCATTTAAACAGCTTCAATTGTTAAAGCGTACAAAGTGTGTCAAAAAAGCTCCAGGACTGCTGTCACAAAAGATATATTTCAAACCCAAACCACAAACGACCAGTTTTCTACCTGCTTGCACACTAAGTCAAGTCCATCAGCCCTCGAAGCACCAGCGGTGTGTCACCAAGGTGGAGGTGGTGGGGAACACAGGTTTGTGGGCGTTTAGGACCGTAAAGCCCTTCTCACAAGAGCAACCACTGATCCCCCCAGCTGTAGCCTTCACCACGCCTCAGAAGACCTGCACAGAAGCTACAGGGAGCAGGATATAAAGTAATATGACAGACTAGTGCCTCGCAAAACTATTCACCCCCCCTTAGAAGTTTTACCCTTTTAAAGCATTTCTGCATTTAGTAATGATGAATTAATTTATTTTGATAAGAACTGACAAAACAGATTCAAAGTGAAATGTCAAAGTGAAAACAGATTTCTAAAACACAAGATAAGCAATTGCTATTCGCCTCCTTCGAGTTAGTTGATGCATCTTTGGCGCAATTACAGCATTGAGCCTGTGTGGATAGACTTTAATCAGCCTTGCACATCTGGACACAAAAGCTTTACCCCATTCTACTTTGCAAAATTGTTCAAGCTCGGTCAGGATGCACTGGACTTCCTGACATCTGCTTCTTTCTGTCAGCAGATGTCAGGAAGTCCAGAAGACCTTATCTTCTCCACCAGTTACTGTAATCTAATGGTGTCCACCACAAGGCTCAAGTCAAGTTGGAAGAATCCTGTCGTAAATATTCCTGGTTCACTGGTTTGACACTGTGTGGACTTAAAACAGTCCTGCAGTGTTTGGATTGCTTCTTCAGTTGTCTTATTTTATTTTGCCCAGGGTCTGTTAGCTGGCATTAGCGTAGGAGTTGGAGATGGTTGGTATTTGTACCGGTGACGATGTGGTGAAGCTGAGTACAATGCTTTATTTTGTCAAATACCAAAGTTCACATGATGTTTTGGTAAAACTGTTCAATAGTCTGCCTAGTTGAAGTCATGAACGACTGGTGTAAACAGCCGGACCAGCTGCCATTTATGAAACATAAAACCATTAACTTTTCCTGCTTAGAATAAATACCGTACTTATGACCAAGGCCGGAGCATGCAGAGTTCTCTCCAAAGTGCAAACGATGTTGCTACAGAGTCAGTTTGGTTAGAAACAGTGCATGCAAACCACCTGATCCGTGTCATGAACTCAGCAGTTCCAGCGTGACGTTTCTTGGCTTCATTTTCTTGCCTTCTCTTGCGTTATGTGGGAAATAGGCTCCATGCACAGGCATCTTAAGGACAGATGAATTCCTTTGTGGTGTGTCACCGTGTGACAATGGGCAAATGGATGTTTAGTCACCTTCACAGAATGCTGCTGTTCATTTCAATGCCCTTCTATTGATTATTTTTCCACATTACTTAAGCATGTCAGCGTCTAACATCAGTGAGGCAGACCACGGCTAGAGGTTCGCTCTGAATCCAGGGGCTGTCATTAGGAGAAAAGTATTATCTAATGGCACACAGGATCAACTACTCATTTATATTAAGGGCCTCTGCAGACCTGTCTATATGGATTACTACAGATTTGGTTATAGCTGGTGGCACAGCAACTCACAGGAATGAGAGATTATGAACAAAGCTAACCTCTGTGAGTCAGTGTACTCTGTCAGAGCTTTACTGAGACATTAATGAATTACAGCTATTAGTTCTATTACTCAATGGCATTTACATTGGTGATCATATGGCTCCAACAGAATAGAATATCTTAATGCCTTTATACTGTTTGTTTTTAAATATTGCAGCAATGCAAGCTACTTCATTATGTACTGATGACATAACCTTTATTTTTTTTTCATACATACGGATTATCATAGGCAGTGTCCAAAATATGCAGACATAAAAACATAAACCTCTGTGTCATATGGTGCAACTTAGCATAAACACTTCAAAAATCAGTCAGTCAGAAAGGAATTATACGATATATGGGGGAGAGAAATATAGAGCTAAAGATGAAAAGATTACTGCGAAAAAATAGTTTGCAAAACCGTCTCTTTGTCAGCTGTTGGCCAAATGAGATTTGCAGTCTAATGCAACATGCTGAAGACTTGTAGTCATCAAACCCAGAGGATATGTGAGGTGAAACTCTGAGGTGATGACGGCACATCAGACGTTGCTCGAGTAATGAATCAGGACAGCAAACACCAAGCTTCCTTCACCTCGCACGTCTGCAGGTCAGGCTTTATTCCTTCGTAGTTAAGAGTGTTTTGGCACACCTTACTGCTTCCTCTTAGTGATGCATTCGCTGCATGTCCTCTTCCTCTTCCTGTTCTCTATTGCTGCCGTATTGTTTCACGCAGATTTGTTTGTACCAAGACCAAGGTCCCCACAACTCTTTTGCACTTTCTCCTCAACATCTTAAGTCTGAGTGGCACCAGTCACAGTCAGAATGATGCTACGGGTGGCTCATGTGTCCCGCGTGACCGCAACAACCGTGAGTATCGGGGGCTTCTTGATGTGATCATCACATGGGCTTTATCTGGAGGCAGTTTCAGTGTTAAAGTCACAGCCTCGGCTGCATAAATCAACACGCCACAGTGTGGTTTAGGAGACACTCATCCCTGTGTTTACCCACAGAAAAAGACTCGTTCAAAATAAGACATTTTCTTTGGCCGGCCTATTTCTCCTAGACCTCACTGAGCACATTTCAACATCAATCTGAGATTACGACAGTTTTTCTAAATTCAGCTCCTCAGAAACAGTCTTACTTTTGTCTCAGTCCAATCTCAACATAAGATCTTAAAACTCTCTTTTATCCCTCACTGTGCTGACCTTTATTTGTGTACAATCATCAGCTCAGCCATAACAGCAAGATCCCAAAAAACTTTGATTTGCCCCTAAATGAGTCGGCACAACATCAGAAATTTGTCTCAGTAATGGAGCACATGTTTTACCTCTGTTTATTTACCTGTTCTCAGGGTTGTCTCACAGTTGTGTTTCTGTAGGTTTTGGGTTGGAACCAGCTGGGCAGCTTGGGCTTTACAGCTGATGCGACCACCAGAGGGCGACATATTGAAATGTCCTCCTTGAAAGAGAAAGAAAATACTCAGCCCCCAACAACTTAGGACAACTTTAATTTCTAGAAGTAGTTCTTTTTGTTTATGCTAAATCAATACCTGATGATTAAAAAAAAAAAAACTCATGATTTTTTGTAATTTTTCATATTAATTTGTACAATTGTTCTTGTGGCAATTTAGTACTTTTGTTTTTTGCTTTTATTAACTTTTTGAAAGTTAACATAACGATCAGATTGGTCTTTAAACAGAAATGGGCAACAGAACAAATACAGACAACATGATAGGATCCATGAATACATTAATAACCTTTTATAAAGGGCCTTTGGTCCACTGGCAAACTCACTGGTAAGGAGTCCAATATTGACCAGTTGTACCAAAATTAAATTACCTACTGTATATATAAACTAGAATGGGCATTGTTGTCAGGTAGATATGTGCAACAGACAGACAGGCAGGTAGATGATGTTCTGTAGATATCGTATGACGTGCATCAAGCAACTACTGGATGATCCTTGCAGATGTACTTAATGCAGCTTCTGAGTCAACACATACATTTAAATGAGCCTTTTCTTAACTTTACTCCATTCCCTATATATACGATAAATGTTAAATTACAAAAAAAAACCTAAACATGTCCGTTGGTATATAAATAATTTCCATGTCATCTGCTCTGCATGTGGATCGCTGCGCGTCTTTTAACCAAACTTGGAATTAGAGGATTTGGAGGAGCATAATTGTGGACGATCGCTGCTTACAGATCGAGGATCGACAGGTATTCATGGCACTGCAATGAGAGATGATGCTCTCATGTTGCGTATAGAGTTTAGTTCTATTTTAAATATTTGAATAATAAATTTAGTAAGTGTGCCTCATTGCTCAAGATAACCGGCATGCATTCCAATAGCGTTAGGCACACTCTGACTCTGACCTGATCTACTCTGTGACCTTGAACAGGAGCCTAAAGGTTAAGGATCTCCGTTTCAGATTAGGGACGTACACGTGCGTGGCTACATATGCATTAACAGCTGTACCCAGCCACACTTGTAAGCTTTTATTTTGACAGCAAATCAATGTCTGCGAAGCCCTGGATGGCTTTATGATTATATAGTGAAGGATCGGAGACCACAGATACACCATCAACTGACAGATGATAAGAGCCATTCATTCCAGGATGACAAAGAGATGCTGTTTGTGGAGCTTTACTACCACCTAGTGGATCCTCAGGCACAGCACCTCCCACAGATGTACAGTATTGTAGTGGAGGAGCACTTGTAGGTGGTCTGAGGTGGGCCTCTGCAGTTGTAAATAGTGTTCTGACACGTGTGTGACCACTCCGATGTCTGCGACCTCTCACCCCTGAAAGCTTAGCTTTACCACCTGGGGGTAGACTGTTCTTGATCTCGCAGCACCTCCAGCAGGCTGGCACACAGCTCTCTCCCTACGTCTCCCTGTAAAGAACCTCAAGGTCTACTTTATCGTGCACACACATACAAATACCTGCATGTACGAGTGTGTGTGTGTGTGTGTGTGTGTGTGTGCGTGGTCCTTTTTAGAAAAACAGCTCCATTACAAAGGTATTTTGCGTGGAGGTCTTCAGGACTGTGTTACTCACGTCTGAGCTCCAAGTGGCTCATGTTACTAAGTGTTACTTTAATATCTCTGTTTAGGACGGAGTTTGTTTACATTCTGAGAGCTTCAGTCAAAACACGGTTAGATTCAAAGCCGAAGCACATGAAGCTCTGTGTAAATTCTGTGTATTATGGTTTCCAGTTGTTTTAATGTCTGTATAGTGTATCTGATCAGCTGTCTCGTGCTTGACCTCTGTTGTTTGATCTGTTTAATTCCGAGGATGAGAATTTTCAACAGCGCAAGCGAAGGCTTGTCTTTACATCAGTGTAAATAGGACTCAACACAGTGAAGCTGGCTTTAGCTGTTGCTTATTTTGGGCTTAAGCACATCTGGGGTGTGTTATGACTAAGGCGCTCTTCTCCTCAGATCATCATAGAGACTCACTCTCCCTTTCTCTTTCTTTTTTTTTTACTCGCATTGTCTGAAAGCAAAAGTTGTCATTGCAGGTACCGAGTGTCTTGATGTCCTACATACAAGTGGGAGAATTTGGGTGCAGCTACTCTGAATGAGACGGATGTTGACAGACACTGGACAATATTAAAATACCAGGTGTGGTATTCAGCGAGCGGTCCTCAGGTGTGCCCTTTGAAGAGCTGAAGTCTGATATTGCTTTTTATACGCTTCTGCAGCATCATTTTTTTTTTACTCCTACGTAGCACCTCGGTCCCCCCACTCTCTCCTCAGAGCACCCCTTTGATCAGCTTTATCCCTCACTTTAGCAGTGTTAAAAAAAATTACAGCTCCAACAATAGGCCAGAATGTGTCTCACTCCCACCGCCTAGCCTCCTCTCTTTTTTCATTATCTATTCTCTTTTATTCCCTTGTCCACATTCAGCACGGAACAATGCGGCGCAGGCGGACAGGGTGGAGGCTCATGACAGGACCGGTAACACGATGACACACCAAAGGCCAGGTGAGTAGAAATCCCCCTCCGCTGTGGGACATGTGTCACAGTCCAGCCACGGCTCCAACTCCTTTTTTGTGGTCTCCCGTCTCTCTCTCTTCTCGGGCTCTCTGCCCCTCCGGCCATAACGATAAAGCTCCCATCTGCTGCGAGGTGCCGCGTCTTTCTCCCTCTGAACTGATCCCTCGCAGCAGTTTTCCCCCTTTTGTCAGACGTGCCGATCGCGTTTCAGTTTTGACACCTCTCTGTTTTACACATGCGACAGGTACCAAAGTTCTTCTGTTCGCCGGAGAAATGTATTGGAAACGTGATAGTCGTCTCTTTCCAAAGCTTTGCCCCCCTGCGCCCTTGTGCCCTTGGTGAAAACAGTATTTTTTTAAAGCTAGCTGTAAAAGGAACGCATGAGTGTGTTGATCCTCACAAAGAGTTGGATAATTGACCTCTTGGCTGACCTATAATTCACCACAAGAAGCTGCAACCCTTTTTCTTTTTAGTGAATTATCTCAACATTTTAGCTCTTTACAATCTGTATGAATCGGTTTCCATCTATCTGTCTGGCTGTCTGTGCCGCTACATGTTTATGTATCTGTCACATCAATTCATGAGGCCGTCGCTCATCCACAGTGTTCTCAGCTGTTTCGGCGTGTCAGCGGCGTCGCTAGTGATTCTTACGCACAAAGTCGCACATGCCAATTGTTAGTAACATGAACCGACTCAGCATCCTAACCTGCAATGAGATCACCTGTCACAGGTCAAGAAGACAGCTGTAGCGCTTTCAGACTCTGGCTTAAACTGATAAAGTGTCTTGGAATGGGAGTGATGTGCGTGATATGAGGCTAGATTATCTTGTTACAGTCACGATAAAGATCACATGTTGTCATGTGTCTCGCAAACCTCCGGGAAGTCCGATCTCTTATCTGCGCCGTTTGAAGAAAGGTGTTATTTTTAATAGAGCGCTTTAAAATTAGTCCGTTTACAATCTTCCGTGTTTTATGAACTTGACTTTTATTAATGTTGACTAAGTTTTTTTTGTTCTCTTGGAGGCGAGACAAAAGTATGCCCAGAGCCATTCACCATCTGACACCTGAACCTTGGCCTCTGAACTGCAAGTGTTTGTCAGCGGCTACTTCAGCTATCAGGTAGACTCAAAGCAGCAGCGAAGGAACAGGGTTTGAATTTTTTTTTTCTCAGCCCTAAATGACTCACCGCCTTGTATGGTGTAGTTTGTTCTCGGCCTTGAAGCCAAACGCCTTAGACCTGATAATCGCCTTAAACATGACCTGATAATAATGATAGCATGCATTATTGTCGTGGCATCCTCTTTGCTTTTTATTAGCAAAATCCGACTCTCCTGCACTGATCCAACCACAGCAAGAAGAGAAAATGCATTCTGAATAATTTAAATTTAATTAAAAAGACACATTATATTCTCAGAGGTATAAAAGGTTGGAGTCAAACTACACGTTGGCTTAAACGGATATAATATTTACCGAGGTTGTTAACAGTTCGTATCTGATATGACGTTGCATCAGATTTAATCTAGGATCCAAGGATCCACCTATAAAACCGGTAGCTATGACTAATTTATTTGACCTTGGGCATAAATTAACTCCACTTTCCCATAACCTCTACTCCCAAGCGAGCTGATTAGATTACCGTGGTGTTATATCCAATTGTCTCTTTGTGAGCTCCATTCTGTTTGTTATTGTAAGCCACTTGTTATGTGCTATTCATGAAACAAAGTTCAAGGTTGCTGCCACATTTGACTCACCTTTCTTTTCATTACAAGAATAACTGAGCCGTGTTTGTGCAGCGGTACAACCGACTAACAATAAGTGCTAATGCTGGAGTCCGTAAAGCGTTAAAGTGGTAACGTAATTTAATAATAGGGAAATATGAAACACGGGGAAATGCCACATCCTGTTTTGCATAATCGCGAGTCGAATTTCTCGGGGCCGGAAAAGTTCACCTCCCTTTCAGCTACATGTGTCCTTAATGGGTTTTAGACCGCCTGGCAGCAACAGGAGTTTATACAGTTTTTACATGGGTGGCCGCAGTTAAAATCTGAACTTATAACCCTCGCAGTGTGGGAGCCTTGTAACATGGAGGTGTGTAGTCGTCAGCACAGAGTGTTGGAGGCTGTTTGTAAGCATTATGGGACGATGTGGGATTTTAACCTGGAGTGAAATAGTCAATCAATTAAATGAGGACAGTTTGTATTAATGACACTTATAAACCAGATTGCAATTGGTTAGAAATATCCAAACTATGCAGAGTTTTGCTTTACTGTTGTTGTATATTGTGTATTTCTGTCATTTTAATCCTGGATTTGTGGAGGAAGAATGCAAATATTTGTGGAATATTTAATATAACGTACAAAAAAATGGTCAATGGTAACATTTCTGGTTGATTTTAGACTTAAAAGAAGTCGAAACGCAAACAATTATTACAGTATAAAGAATGTTATTCATGTAAGAATGGCCTGATTTGCTGATATACAGCAGGGCTGTGCTATATGTTCACATTTTTTAATAGAGCTGAACTATATGTAAAACAAACTGTAAAAACAAACTGTAATTGTATTTTGAGTCAAAATTTAAGTAAAAATTTGTTTGTTTTTTGGGGTTTTTTTGCATTTTTTTTTCTACTGAGGAAAAACATAAAGACAATTATGTGATTTCTGCTGCAATACTCGTCATAATTTGGATATTGCACTTGGCCATATTGCAATTTTGATGACATTTCAATAAATACTTCAGCCCTATTTTCCAACCAGCCACCGTTAGTCCAACAACCAGCGAATGCTATCGTGTGTGGAGTAATGTGCGAAGCATGAACAGGGTAGTCGTCACTCCTCATGCGGCATTTTCAGTGAATTCAATCTTGGAGGAAATTATTGCGAAAAAGACAAAAATCAAAACAACCTGTTTGGTAATATTTGGCAAGTCAAAGGACATTTCTGCTTGCAGCATCGAAATGGGGGAAAAGTAGGAATAGCGTATGATTTTATACCAAATATTCTCTATAAATTGACGTCACTTTTCAGCACCAATCAGTCGGACAGCTACTACTAAAGATCGCTAAACTGTCATTTAGTCACTGTCCAGTTTTGTGAAATCTGTGCAAGAATAATGTGCATGATATGGTGTAACTCCAGCTACCAGTTTCTATTAACACACACTTTGAATTGCATTACACAGGTTAATTAC
Organism: Stegastes partitus; assembly: GCF_000690725.1. Classification (NCBI taxonomy): domain Eukaryota; kingdom Metazoa; phylum Chordata; class Actinopteri; family Pomacentridae; genus Stegastes; species Stegastes partitus. The sequence goes on from NW_007578187.1 coordinate 118,919, forward strand.
TGATTGAATTGAATTCTTAAGGAGGTAATGGCAAAAATTAACCCAAAGATAAATGGACTCAGGCAGTCACCCAACCCTAAAATCTACATGAATTTGTTTTAACTTTTTGAAGTATTTTTCTCAACTTTATTTCCCCTTTAATGACATTGATTTAGTTATGGGTATATTTGTGATAGAAATATGTTTTTTTTTTTTAAAGAAAAAAAGTGTTCTTTAAACCAATCTGCTCTAGCGATGCCAAACTAAAAAACAATTTTCCCCAAACCTACCTAGTCCCAGGGTGAGTATCACTAAAACAGCTCCCCAACACAAAGCAGTAACACTACACTGCACTGAAAACATCACATTTTTCTGAGAACTGTCAAAAGTAATGAAAGAACAATAAACAGAAAACATATCATCCGTGTTGTGAGTGAATCAGTCGGATGTTTGTATCGACAGTTAAATCTGAGAAAAAAAAAGATTTGGCTCTCAAATGTACAATTCAAGCAATTTTCAAGGTGACTGCACGACCATGTGGTCATACTGCTGTGATCAACTGTCCAGTCTGCTGAGAGAGACATAATATCCTTGGGGTATTACTGACAGGGAGCATGATATGTGTGTGTGTGTGTGTGTGTGTGTGTGTGCGTGTCGCCGTGTGCATGTCGCTGTGTGTCACTGTGACTTTGCACACTTACACACAGGCCCGTGTGTATGAGTGTGAATGTGTATGGGTGACACAGTGTATTTATGTAAGTGCTCGACATAAATACATCAAGGGGACCACACAGCTGTCTAGTGCCAGGTTTCTTACTGGTTACTACCTGAAATGGGCCGTGGGACCGTTTCTGCCGGGTCACTTGGTTTTAAGCAAACTCCCGTCCCCACAGCGGGCCGGTGCCAGACCGTCGTCTAGTGCTTTCTACGGTGAATGTGCAGCAGTAGAGGAAATACAGACTTAGCAAGTCCCCCGCTGCACGGCCACCGGATGGGTGCAGTGAAAGGGACCTGCTCTGATCTCAACACATACCAGGCTGGATTAGAACCGGGAACCGGAGCAGAAACAGGATCTGACCCTCTCTGCTATCACACTCTAACCCTGCCGCTCCTTCTCCCAAAGACATCCTCAACACTTCCTTCTCCAATTAGTGTGACCTTGTTACGTTTGCGGCGGTGTCTCTGGGTCTTGTGAAAGTCAAGACCCAGCTTCTTGCACCACACTTTTAGCAGAGCTGTCGAGTGAGCAGGCATGAAGGGCCCGAGGTTATAAACAAAATAGCTCAGTTCGAATCTGTAAACCGATACAGACGCCGCTAAACAAATGGACAACAAGCAACGTAATAGCGTCCCTTCCCCCGGGGGAGCTTTTCATCTTCGCCCACTGGTTGTGATCAGCACTTAGCCGGCCCTGTTTGTTTAGTAATATAGTCGGAGGAGGCCCCGGCGGACGCTCTTTGAATACTAAAAACCGTAAAGCCAGCATAGAGTCTGACACTGTGCCACCTTGGGGAGGAGCGCTAGTATCCCACATGTCCCGCTCTTCGAAGAGGGGCGCCACTGACAGCTGCCGAAAGTCAAGGGTCAAAGTCATGCCAGGTAAATATCAGCGGTCAGGATTACAAACCGTCGAGGGCGGACAGTGAAGGATGATAGAAGGCTGAAATAAAAAGGGGTCGAGGAACTCTATCGGCTCAACCCTGGGTGCGGAGCCGTGCAAATGTTTGGACATATGGCACACCGTACAGTACACAATACACACATACATTTCCTCTTAAATTCCTTTCTTCGATCCATCATTTGTCATGCGGACAGCTGAACGCAGACGCTCCTGCAGGATTTCATAGTTTGGGCGGTGGCCAAGAAGTGCATCTCGGAGAGTCCATCTATGTCTACCATCTGTCCAGCCTTCACTTTCGGGGAAAAGTATAATCAGCAGGCAAAAGTTAGGAGGAGGCTGTTGTAAATACTTGGACATCAACAGCTTTCACTCCTCTCTGCCGCGCTCCGAGGATGGAATTCATTGTTTCCATCGTGGCCCAGTAAACTCAGCGGTTCGTGGGAGAAAGCTTACTGGATTGTCCTTTGCACACGGGGTGATAATTTACCCATGACGAATTATAAGCTGCTCACATACCATGCAGCTATACGGTAATCATAGACCAGACCTTCATGTAGCATTGAGCCCAGAGGGGGAAAACGTTTTGAAAATCGGTCGATACAGCTGAAGAAAAACCCGGACAAGTTTGCCGCGATGCACATCTGAAGCAAGCTCGCAGTATAAATAGATATCGAGAAGTAGGACTAAAAGGACGTGTGGGTTTTTAAATGGCTCCCCTCCACTCATTTAGTATCTGTGTCTGAGAGATTTAACCTTCCTTACTTCCTCCCTTCTATTTATAACAGTGTCATAGTCCTGCCTGCACTTTGATAGTACCAAGTGATCTCATTTACACACACACACACACACACACACACACACACGCTAGCACATACTTTTGCACGCATACAATCTGCGCGTGAACGATGCCAACGAATACTCATAAAATGTCTGAGCAATGAGCGAAACAGATGGAAATACCGCAGCGAGTGCCACAATGGATGGGCATCTGGCGGTGGGCCACATCTGAATTGTAGCATGTCCTAATGGATCAGCTGAAAGCTATGCGAATCCTCCAGTATCTGCGCCGGCTACCTGCTCTCTGTCTGGCCGTCTGTGTGCCAACGGTGATCCGCGGCTCCGTGCCCGCCGACAGCTGAGCTTACTCAGGCAGAACACTGGCACTTCTGCTCACCGCACGGAGAACACACAGAACCAGAAGCCACCGTCCTGATTAACACCAACGCCAGAGCTACTGTGGACACAATAGAAGGACAGCATAAGACGTAGTTTGCACTGATGGATTTCATTAAGGCTAGGTTCACCTGCAACGTTTAGAACTCTAACACAACACAAACTAAAGTGTAAGAATTTGGTCCCCCACTTTGGATCCAGTGTGACCATCGGCTTCATTAATGCATCGTTTGTTTAAAGCCTGTTGCATTGGACTGTATCACATTGCATTTCATTCTTTCCACTTGTAGTTTATGAATGACTGCCTCATAATCGGTGTATTTTTTAGCTGATTGGTTTATTTCACTACAATTCAGTCTCCGCTAGTTGTCAGGCGCTGACAAACTGCTCTCATCAACCAGATATTCAAATTGATTAGTACAAACATCAGTTCATCTAAATGAGGTCAGCAAATTTAGAATTATTTTAACGTTGTGTTTGTAATAACTCTCTCTAATTTTACCTGCAGTTGGTGAAGTCAAATATTTAGGATTTGGCTCCTGAACAGTCAGAAACTCATCAAACTTAATCCTCACTAGGGTCATGGGGGCTGGAGTCTATCCCAGGTGACTCAGGGTGAAGGCAGGGGACACCCTGGACAGGTCACCAGTCTATCACAGGGCTACACTTAGAGACAGACAACCAAGCACACTCACATTCACACCTACGGACAATTTAGAATCACCAATTAACCTCAACATGTTTTTGGACTGTGTGGGAGGAAGCCGGAGAACCCGGAGAGAACCCACGCTGCACGGGGAGAACATGGAGACTCCACGCAGAAAGATCTCCCATCGGGACGCGAACCGGCGACCTTCTACTGTGAGGCAATGGTGCCAACCACCGAGCCACCTTGCAGCCCCTCTATGTAAATAATGAAAAGTAAACTAACTGACTTTGCAGTACAATGGCTCCTGTCGGTGTGTATATATATAGTACTATTGGATTATTGTTACAGAGGCATTAAGATGTGGTTGATGGTCAAACACAAACGAATGTCTTTACTACTATACAGTGTGACTGTTGGGCTGTTTAATCTATAGCAGTGCAAAATGTTTTCTAAACTCATCACAGGCTTTAAACGTCTTTAGCTACAGTAAAAAGCACAAGATGTCCCTCTGACATGTAATGAAGGTGAAATTATAAAGAAGCATGCAGTAAAAAGTACATTTCCTCTTAAAATATAAAGTAGTATAAAAGGTAATGTAAAGCACAAGTACTTCAAAGTTCAACTTAAGTAAACCTAAGCTTACTTAAGCTGAACTTTACTTCAGTAATGTCAACTTAAGCAAAGTAATTGAGGAAATGTACCACCAACCGCTGAAACAAAATCAACGACATGTCCCCCTGTGCACTTTGTTTTTCTTATTGTTTCCACCACATACAGTACACACACACACACACACACACACACACACACACACACACACACACACACACACACACACACACACACACACACACACACATCTATACTGATTCAATACAGTACGTCTGGTTTTCCTTTTGTTCTCCTTTGAACAAGACTTGAACACGACTCACAAATGTTTCAAGTGGTCTGATTTGATTCAATAGCTACAACAACCACACAGAGTTCCTGCTGCTCTTTGTGAGGAAACTGCAGAGCGTCGGTACGAACTAAAGTCACTGTCATGTTCCAAGAACTATTATCGACAACATGGAACATGTTTGGACATGAAGGTACACATCTGGTATATGACAATAAAAATAAAAAAATCTCTGTTGGTACTAATTAGCATGTGAAAGCTAAACATGCCACGCCAACACCCATGAACCTGCATTCTGCATGTTAATACATTCTGATCTAGTCAACAACATGTCAACATAAATCTCCCTCTGGGGTCCATCCATTACTCTGTTTCCGTAAATCAGCCTTTAATATGAAACTTTAAATGTTTTTAATTACAAAAAGCAAAAAAAACGATGAATTTATCTTTACCGTGTTAGCTTAAGTTGCACTTGTGGACCACACACACATCTTAAAAACTATTAAAACCGCAAGAAATGCTTCAAATTAATATATCAGTTAATTTGATTTGTTTATGGAGTTTATTTATTACGGCATCTCGGTCCGTCGTGTGTTGTAATTTGTGTTTTCGTCAAAGAAAACAAGCTGGAACCGAACCTACATACGCTCCACTTCTATTCCATGCGACAGTGACTCATGGAACCAAAAACACTTTGACATAACCATTAACAGGTTTGCCAGTTGTTTGTCGAGTCATTTCATATCATTAAACACCATCATTCTAACAAAACTATTTATTCACGTTGGATACGATACACCCCGAGAGACGGGACACCTAAAGAATTATTGCAGGGAGAGAAAAATGATCCTCAATGTGTGACATTTGTTTCGTATTATTATTTTTTTACTGTTAAGCTGAACCAGATGCAGCCATCCCGGGTTGTTTGTGTGAGTATATGTTCGTATAAACTCTGTGGGGAGTTTTCCTTCCATGTGAGGGCCTGTCAGTGCTCTGTGGAGGCTCGACATCAAAAATTGAGGTGCTCGTCCCGTCAGCGGCACAAATAATAAAAGAAGGCTTCTCCGTGCGAGTGACGCGTCTCTTCCTCACACCCCATGTGGCGGTGATTCGTTCAGCTTACTCATGTTTCTCCTCCTAACAAATTAATATTTATTATAGTCACTCAGGCATTCGGCTCCGGGGACTTGTGACACCCACAGAGTGTGCGGCGGCGGCTCTCTCGCACATAAAGGAACTCTCTAAGAGCGTTCTATTTTCGGTGACCATTATCTTCGCAGCTCCGTCTGTATGAGACAGAGGGGAGTCACAGAGGACTCCGTCAGTGACACGGCTGCACATATCAATAAACAATACGGCCTCTGTCTGTCTGTCTGTCGTATCTCCGAGCGGGCCGCGTCCCACGCTAGCATGAGATGTCAGTGACGTGTAAAAAAAGGAAAAATATCTCCTGTGTGAAACGCGCTGCAGTCGTTAATCAAACATATTTTACGGTGCCAAACATGTCTTAATAATTATGCAAGATCGGGCCAGGGTTGGTGAATCAGCTTGGCTGATCCCTCACTGACTGTTGTGAATACCAGAGAGTGTTTCCAATCCACTCGTTACTGCTTTCATCTAAAATATGTCAAATAAATCTACTTTCACATACACGTCGTTCAAATATTATTGGATGATAATTAGGGCTGCAGTTAACCTGATAAATCATTGGCTCTGTGAAGCGTCTGCTGCTCCCAAGATGACATCTTGATATTGCTCGTTTGTATAAAGAGAAGTCCGAAATGTTATATCTAGGTATGCATGATGTTGGATTTTGGGTGTTTTCCAATATGGCAACTCGTTCTGCACATGTCTGTTTTATGTAGTTGTAGAGAACATCAGGTCTCCTCTGTGGTGGAATTAATACAGAATGATGCTTGTTTTTATCATGATTCAACCACTAGCAAATTTAATGAAGAAAATAAGACAACTATTGTAGCTTAACCTCCTAAGACCCGAGCTCTTGTTTGACATGCATTTTTTAAAATTCCTCTTTGCTATTTGATCAGATCAAATAGCAAAGAGGAACAAAAAATAAAAAATGTAAAGAAAATAAAAATATATATTAAAAAATATAACCCAAAATATGATGTCCACTCATGTGGACGCCAGGTCTTAGGAGGTTAAATGTAAAACATGCATTTTTTTGTTTTTAATCCAACAGTAGTTTTCAAACCAAACTAACATTTTACCAGCATCAACTTGTCCATGTTCATGTTTGACCAGTCCTGATATTTCATTTTATCAGCCAATAACGACGATGATGTGCATCCCTTTAGTATATCTAATAACAAACACCAGCAAAAAGTCACATTTGCAAATAAATATAAGCCTAAGCCAGTGGGTTTTAGGTGGTAGGCCCAAATGTGGACGTCCTCCTGGAACCAACCATGAACCACAGCATCTCCAGTTTGTGACTGGTTCAGTAATTTCCCATCTCTCTCTCTCTTCATCATCTTTCTTCTGTCAGTCACCAATTAAAGGCATAAAGTGCCAAAAATAATATTATAAAGAGGCTTTAAAAACAGTTAATTGCATATAAAATTGGAGATTATCTATTAATCCATTAATTGATTCTGTCAGGGGTTTAATTAATCTGCTGATCTCCACTAACAATACTTAATCTGCAGCGTTTCTTTATAAATTAAAGTAATTTTTCTGTATGACGTCTACGGTGATGTGAATATAGACTGACTGCCACATTTATACGTGGATCTAATAAACACAGAATAATATCTAATTATGTAAGGGCTTGAAGACAAGTTGCTGACTGATTACTTATCCACTTTCTAACAAGTTACGTGATCTGTTATTGTAAGTGAATTTGGCACCACACGTGTTTGGCTTTTCCACAGAACATGACTGGATTTCGGAGCTCCTCCTTTACCAAACTGCTCCTGGTGAACTTTAAATAACCTTGAAGAACACTCAGGCTGTGCTCCTACATGACGCAGGCTTTTACGATAAAATGCTGAATGCCAGTTCTCATCACACTCACGCATTTGGACTTATTTATCTAAGCACTGATCTTTTTTTTCCCCTCATTCATTCTCTTCGAGGAATCCCTGACTATCCTTAAAGGCTTTGGGTTATTTAACTATGCGCTGATGGAGAAACATCACCAAGTGCCACAATATTCCCTTTGAACTAAAAACAACTTATTTAAAATGAGTTGAGTGATCGTTGTATGATGTACACTAGAAGAAACTGTAGCTTCAGTCAGTAGTGAAGCTTAAATAAGAATTGTTTTGTTTGTTTGGAACTCTTGTTGATCATATTGTCCTTTAAAGAGGAAGCTCATCAAGCTATTTTTGAGAATAACAAATGCCAGAAATGTGAATTAAATCATTTGTGTTGCAGGAAATGAGCTACATAGTGCAAGAAAATGGTGTAGACGGGAAAATTAAGCTGAAGAGGATACAACGTTTTAGCAGCTCAATGTATGATGAGTGAAGCTAAACCTGTCGCTGTATAAAAACATTCAGCTTCTGTAAAATGAGGTGTAACTGTGAGCAAAGTCAACATAAAGTTACAAATGATTTGAATCCAGAAGGTTGTATCACCACAAATGAACCATTAGCAGCTGTCATCCACGACAATGAAACCATGTGAGAACATGACAGGGAGGAATCCATACAATGAGGACTTGGCTCGGCACCATGCCGATGCTTTAGGAATGGGCAGGGCGCGCAGAAACGCTTGAAAGAAAAACATGTATCAACAAGAAGTTTCAGATAGTGAGCAAACAAATATGAGCCTTAATGCCTCTGAGTAACAGACAAGTCATCGTGGATTTAGAGTGTCAGGGCTGGGATTTCCATCCTTTCACTGAACAGCCATCTTTAGCAGCTTTTCGCCTGTTAAATTAAAACCAGAACGCTTCTTGGAAAAGCAAGTGTTTAGTTGTAGTTGGAGCCGGTCTCTCTTTTTTTTTGGCACAAAAGTGACCTTAATTCTTAAAGGACTGGGTAGCTTGTGGAATGTCAGTTTGACAGCAGATGAAAGGAAAGTGCAGCTTGTAAATCATGAAGGGAGATGGACCGGCTTTCTCAGGTGCCACATCTTAGCAAATGCAGACTCCTTCTTTTGTGGTGTTGCTCCAGGCTCACCTTGACGAGAAAAGCGCTCGTTCAATGAGCACATGCAATTACGCTTCTATGTGTTTGGAGTAGGGCTCCAACAGAAGCCATCAAAGTCTCCTCTGTTCCCTCAAAGCTCATCTATTTACAAATAGGTTCTAGTAAATAGCAAGTGAGCTGGGACCCCTACATCTGAGATGTGTGTAGCCATGAGACGGAACTTGACACCGAGGAGCGCACAGAGCTCGGAGATCAGGTTAGAAACATGCATCGCAACAGAACATCTCCAAATCGCATTCCGCATACTGAAATCTAATCCGAGGACATCAGGATGTGTGACATAATCCCCAAGACATCTGAAAACTGCGCTCCTCCAAACAGGGCTCCAGGGGTGGTTTGGAGAGATATGCGGACCTCTGTTACTCACTGTTTGCTCTGTTGCAGGGATCTATAAAAGAGGGGCGGACACCAACTGCCCCCCAAACGTCAGAGCGCACTGAACTATAAATCTCTCCAAACTGCTCCGTGCGCCCGGTGCGGTGGTTATGCGCAGACATCTGTCCTGCTTCAGTCCAATATGAGGACAACGCGTGTGGAGACCCCCTCGAGCTACACAGACACTATCTGACCCCGGAGAACATGGAGAATAAATACCCCCCCTCCATCTGTGTTGTTTACCACGACGAGATTAGTGTAAAAAAAGGTTTGATTTTTCTAACGCCGTTCTGGATGTAAGGGCGCTTTAACTGCTTTATCGAGAGGCAACACAAGGCGTTCTTGCGCTCTGGAAAGCAAATATTGAACACCTTATGCGCCCTGCTTACGTGCTGGAGGGGCTGATGTCTTCATTGGACTCCTTTCTGTCGGAGATGGTGGATCTCTCTCGGATTTCCAACGTGGAAACGTAGCATCCAATTAATCAGCGCTTGCAACTGTACCCCCCGTAAGGCGCAGTGGCACTTGGTCCGCTCTCTTCAACACCTACCTTTGGACTCCAAAGTGTGGAGAGAGACGCATGGTTTGGCTGGTGCGCCGGATCGGAATATGAAAAACATACCTGGTGCCAGTATTTCTGCCTTTTTACTATTTGGACACAAACTGAATTTGAACTCGCTCTCGTGAAATGTTCCCGTTCGCGGTTGTTTGAAATGATTCATGCGGCTGAATCAGCTGGGGAACACTAAATGAGTGGCGTTTTCGGTTTGGATTTTACCACCAACAGCCGAGCGAGTTTCAGGTCTGCATGGGCCATATTTAAGGTAAGTGAACCTTGATATATTTTTTTATGATTTCAGAGTGGAAAAATTAAAAAACGCTGCCACAGCTTCTGATGCGCAAAAAAGGACGAACGAGCTTCGCTTCGGTGTTTCTGTTCAAAACAGCAGATCAAAATGGAAAAAACGCAAGTTATGCATTTGTAAAGACAGTTGTTAGGACTTTTGCATAGCATGTTTAAGCCCAGTATTTATCCATGCATAGCTGTTTAGGTTCACTGCAGACTCAACATGCCATTAGACAGAGTCACGTAAGCTTTGGGGATCGCCATCTGGCCAAGTCACACCATTATTTAGGCTATCGGTGCCAAAAAACGCTTTGGTGCGTGCTTTAACCAATGCATTTTTGTGTGAGGCGCACCCTCTGTGCCTCATTACAAGTAGCAAGAGCTTTATCACAACAACGTGAATATATCATGTAGTGACCCCAATAGCTGTGACTGTTAGGAGAGCATGGGAAATGTGAAAACGGCGCTTTTACGCACAAAATTACGCATTTTAAATTGATTCTCTCCATATTTTATTTCCATTTTCCGTGGATTTTTTTCATTAATAACTACAATATTTTTTATTATCTTTCTTATATTCATAATTTTCTGGTGGCTTTAATCAGATATCCGTTTCTACAGCGCACAACAGACAAAGTGAAGATCAAAGCCTCTTGACATGATGACACAGTTATTAATACAGAATGAGTCAGGGTAGGTCTGGCCACAACACTGTTTCAAGCACTTTGCTGACTTCATTGCAAACTAGTTGGCGGACATTCTGGGTGTGTGTGTGTGTAGATGTGTGTGTGTGTGTGTGTGTTTCTAATCATTTTGTTTTGGACCCCCTGATTTCAAATAAAAAAATAAAATAAAAATCCCTCTTTTCATTTTGCAGCTTTCTTCATAGGAACTGAGTCTAAGATGAAGTTATGGGATGTTTTGGCCACGTGTTTGTTGCTCCTGAGCTCTGTTGCTACACGGCCTCTCTACCAAAACACTCAGCCAGCCAAGAGGACTTACTTCCCCAGCAGCTACAGTGATTCTGTGTCCCTGTCTGTGGAGGACGAAGAGCCATCGTTCCAGCGCGAAGACCACAACCTGCAGGAGATCTCCATGGAGGATCAGTGTAAGGCAACATGTTCCTGCACATGTGTGATTGTCTCGTTAACATGGAGGGGGTTTTACTTTATAGACATTATATAATTCAGACACGAATGTTGGTTTGATGGCAAAGCAATTTCTGCAACTAACTACACTTGAGAAACAGCACGTAAAGCCGGTGAGCTGAGCCAGCAGTGACGAGTCCTATATTGATAAGGCTCTCGGAAAGGCGGGTTATCATGCTGGAGATCTTAATTTGTGTTTTATTGCTGCTTTTGGTTACATCATGCTGATGTCAAAACAAACCCGCAGCATGTAAAAGTGTACAAGCGGCTCCGGTGCCACTCAGAGGTCACGCTCCACATTTCCCCTTCTCCCTTTGTTTATGTTCACCCCTGCCTCTCTGCGACTTAGGCACCCGTGACCTTTACCCATCTGCCAAAACTCAGAAATCATGGCGTGTTTTAGAGGGAGGCACGGTGAACCAGGTCACAGGAGGTTTCAAAGCAGAGAGACTAGACAACACCGGAAAGTTTGAAGCACCGAGCGAGAGTTCTGTGTTTATGTTCATTTTAACAGCGACGGTGGGCAGGAATTTATTTTGTTTGGATCAATGTGACACTGTATCATCTTCACACAGAAGTAAACGCAGCCAAGAACTAGATAAGGAATGGAACATTTGGACGAGTGTTTGTCCCGCCACCTCGGATTCTGTTTGGACCGTGGTGACATCACTGATCTGCGGCGTAACCTAAGATTATTAACTTTGTGCTAATAGAGTAAACAACGCTGTAGCTCCGGGACGTTTGGTTTGTGCACAATGTCAAAGAAAAAAAGGAGTTTTCGCTTTCAATCTAGGTTGAGAATGTGCAGACACCGGCTTTATGAGGAGGCCCAGATATTTTAAAGGGGAACCAAAGAAAATCAGTGGTTATTGATTTTTCTTTAGACTCTGCAAAAATGATGGCTTAAGTTGCGCCATGAATCGCTCCATTTGCTGCCACTGGTGTAGTCTGTCAGCAGGTGTACGCCGTAGCCTCCCTGGCTGTCAGCTGACATACAATAGGAGGTGTCTAAATCAAAGGGTAGGTGTGTCTAAACAGATTGGTCCGAGCTCACCTGATACGCGAGCAGCGGCCCAATCAGCTGTGGAGCGCAGGCGGATCAGATGGCCGGCGCTCGGCTGGAGGAACAGCTAGGAGAGGACAGACAGGTGACACTGTAAAGGCTGCGTTAACCACAACACCACCCACCAGACATCGTATCCGCTGCTCCGACTTCTGGATGCACGCACGACATGACGACACACTAACACACACTAACACACACTAACACACACACACACACACACACACAGGTAATTTAATTTAAATTTGACTAATTGATTCATTTAAGAAGATTATGTCTTCATGATCCTCACAGATATTTCATTGTTGTCGGACCCGCAGGCGTTCAAGTAGGAGAGACTTTACTCCTTAATCGAATCAACATGTAACACAGGAGGGTCCAAGACTTTGAGTCAGTCCTCATCAACCTCGCAGCAGATGGCAGAGAGCTGCGCCGCTGCATGTTTTGAGTTTCGAGCAGACTACAATCTGCTTCATCTAAATGACTCAAAGCATATGATTTCCTTTTTATTCTGCCTTTGAAGTCTAGGTGTTCTAAAATTACATCCATCAGAGATCTAAATGCATCTTTCTAGGTGTTGAACTGGTCTCTGCCTACTGTCTCCAGACAGACAGTTCCTGTGTGAAAGCTTGACGGCTTAACTTAAGCTGGATATTTAACCTTTAACACTTCAGTCTTATGTGATAGGAACCTCATGAAGGCAGACATGTTATTTATCCACGATCAGCCCTACATTTTTTTTTTTTTTTGCTTCCTTCTCTGACTAACACAAATATCAAAATGGAATTGACAACACCCTCTGACCTTCAGCCTCCAACTCATCCCCCATCTTGAATGGAGTGAAAGCAGGGCACCAGCAAAACCTGCATATGAACAACTCTGGACTGCTTTCTGCATTCCTCTGCCAAACACTAACCCATACCGTTTCTGAACTGCACATTTCTCAAAATTTATGGACACTGTCTGGATTTGTTTTGGACACTTTGCCATGGATATGTGAGCTGACCATCAGCACCAATGCACATCATTCTGTTCAGCACAAACGACACCTCAATCCACGTTCGGTTTGTTGAACCGAACTGGCAGCAGTGCATTTATTCAATTCTGCAAATTACACACATATGGTTTATGGTAATTTGTGTGTTTATAGGAATAGTTTGACATTTTGGGAAAAATGCTAATTGCCCCTCATGTGGAGAATTACATGAGAGTTTGGATCCATTCATGTTTGTTAAATTGAAGGCTACTGCGAGCTTATCTGAGCTCGGCTTAGTTTGAAGACTGAAAACAGTCTGTGTAGTTTCAAGCCAAGCAAAAGAAACACGAGGACGTTTCTGTCTGGTCAAGAAATAAGCTTTCACAAACCAGATTTATCAGCTGTAGTTTTTGATCTGTGGAGAAGCCAGCATGTAGATTGGATTCTAAACTTTTGAGAATTTGCACACCATCATGAAGTTAATAGCTGTGTCTGTGTGTTCTTTTGCTGAAATCCCTGGTTGTGTAATGTTTTCACACCCGTCATGTAGTATCACTGTGCTTGATTTGTTTCTATTCCCACAGGGGCGTTTAAAGTTTTATCTTATCTGCTCATGCAGTCTTTCAAAACACTAAATAATTAATGTTGCAGATGACTGTAGAGCTGTTTAACATCCACGACTGCGTAGAAATCATTACTTTAAATCCAACTTTAGTAAATCTGCTCCTTCTCTACTCTCCAGATGACATTGCCGGTCCTTATCCAGAGCAGTACGATGACGTGATGGATTTTATCGAGGCTACCATTGGCAGACTCCGGAGATCATCGGAACCCAGCGGGGGCTCCAGGGGACGGAAGGAGCAGAGACAGAGAGGAGCAGCAAACACGGGAGGCAACAGGGGCGGCGGGAGAGGACATGGCGACCGGAGGCGAGGCCGAGGCCGAGGGGGAAGCCGAGGCGGTAAAGGAGGCCGAGGTGAGAAAGGGAGGGAGAGGATATCGGTGCAGAGTCGAGGCTGCTTGCTAAAGGAGGTCCATCTCAACGTGACGGATTTGGGGTTGGGCTACCAGACTAAAGAGGAGCTGATCTTCCGGTACTGCAGCGGCCCCTGCATCGAGGCGGAGACCAACTACGACAAGATCCTGAACAACCTCACACACAACAAAAAGCTGGACAAGGACACGCCCTCTCGCACCTGCTGTCGACCGATCGCGTTCGACGACGACTTGTCCTTTTTGGACGACAACGTGGTGTACCACACGCTGAAGAAGCATTCTGCCAGGAAGTGTGGCTGCGTCTGAGGAAATGTGACAAAACGCCAGCGTCAGCGAACTGAGGATCACCTTTACAAGCTGGTGCCGCGAAGGGAGGGATTACTGTTGGACAAGTGTATACGAGGTCAAACAGGGATTGCATCGTCCCTTAGTGTCAGTAGTCATCAGAGGAGATGCAGGTGAGTATGCTGAGACCACCTGAAAGACACTGGAACAGCCGCTCCAAAGCAACCTGTACATTTTAACGTTGACAGTCCGTGCTCAGTCCTCCAGATCCCGTTACCAGTATCTGACTGTTCAGACACATGCAAAAAATGTATCAGGTGTGCACCGATTCGCAGAAGATTAAATACTGTTACACGTTCAGATTTGCTAACTGTGCTGTCTAAAAAGGCGAGAGTGAAACTAGAAGAATTAATCTCCCAGGAACATCAGTTTGTCCATAACTGGCTCTTAAGACTCCAGATGAATCCACAGATTTGAGGAGATCGTTTGGTTGCAGTCGCGTCCACAGCGTAGCCCTGGATGTTTGCGTTCAGAGCCAAGGAACCACTCCGGAGTGCAGCAAAGACTTTTTGGTGCAACGCATCTACATAAAATCCAATCATATATATATATATATATATACATACATAGTATATATAGATACGTGTGTGTAAGAGGTATATTTATTAAGATGGAATTAACTTATTGTTATTTATTTCAATCCATTTTACGCAAGAAATTGTCTTTTTTTTCTTATTTATTTAAAAGCTTTGTTTGTCCTGGATGGTGCCAAAGTGGAGCATTTTCTCATGCAAAATCTCACAAGGTCACCCAGAACTGCTCAAACACTTTAATAATGCTTATTCATGCCACTTAGATTCCAGAGTTTCTCCTTTCATGTGTCCAAATGATCATCATTAGCTATCAAGTTCAGGAAGGACAGACGGCGAAGGAAGTGGAGGGGACCAATAGAAGACATTTGATAGAAGTGATGTGTTGTTTTGAAGCATTGTGAGGAACGGCAGTAGTTCACCTCATTCTCACTCACGTGACCACGCTAAGACAAAGAGGGGGGAAAGCTTCAGCTCTCTCCTCACAGCACCCACCTATAGACTCCCATCCCTTCATTAATGCTCTATGTTTACAAGGAAATAATTCTTTGCTGCTGTTTATTTTCAAAGGCAATTTTCACATGAATAATCCAGGACAGATTTAAACAGAAGCCATAACGTCTTTTTAAATTTTAAAAATCAGCATGAGAGTGGTGGTCTCACAAAGATCTGTACGTGCCTTTGAGGATCCATCCTTTAGGTCAAAGTACAGAAGCTGCTAGAATACCTGCCTATCAGCGTACGTTATCCGAAACCTCACTCTGGCCTTGCACCAAGTCTGAGCAAAGGCTTTGCAGCGGTTACTGTCCCAATAGGCTTTAAAGTTCACGGGACTGCCTGTGTTTCTGTCTGAGCTCTGACAGACAGGTCTTATTCCCTCAAAGGGGATTTGAAAGTGATCCTCTAACACGAGTCTTAACCAAATATCCCCGCCGGCAAAGGCCGTTTAAGGAAGATCTAGCTACTGTAGTGGCTGTCATCGTGCAACTGATGTAAATATCTCAAGACTAGACGTTTCGACAAAAGAGTATGTTTTGGAATCGCCGAGCGAAAAAGGCAAACGTGTTGGCTCGCGTGTGACGACTTGTTTTAGCCGAATTTATTCCCGAACTGCAGCAGAAATTTACACGCAGCAAAAAACAACAAGAGGCTCTTTAAAAGCACGTCGCCGTGCCCTGCGAGGGGGTCGTTTTAAGTGGAACAAAGAGAGCCCTCGTGTAGGTCTTGATGTTAGCATGGATTAGGGACCAAGGTATCTGTGCCCACCCAGCAGCAAGCAAGCCAGCTTTACTGTGTAATCCCCCTGCACAGAACAAATCCACTGCATCAAGCTGAATTTAGGCCAAACACTACACAGAGAGGGGAAAAAAAAAAAACTCTTAGCTTTTATCACAGCATACCTCATCAATTGGATCATCTTCCCCTTTTAACAACTGATTCGTGCGTAAGCCTTTCCAGATGAGATTGTGCAGTTAGGAGACTTCCTCCCAGAAGCCCCTCGGAGCGCCTCACCACTCATCGATACCATACATTAAAGTGTGAACTGTGACCACTCCGCCCTCTCATCTTCAAGACTGTTCTGCTCAGCTGTTCATTATCCTCTGCATCTGGTGCAAAAGCAAAGCAAAGCAATAGGTAAAGATGCTAAGGAATCCTCAGTGTTAATATTAGAAGAAAGGATTGCATTTGTTGTCACTCCGTTAACACCTCTGTGAAAAAAAAACAAAAAGAAAAACAAACCTGTCACGTCGTCTCACTTGTTTTGTGTTACAGAACCAAAGCTCTCGGCAAACTTTATTTTTGTACAATATTCATTTTATAACTTTTTACAGAATTAAACTTGTTTCTATTAAATGAACACGTCTCCTGGTGTCGTGCCATGTACAGCGCTCCAACCGGTGCCAGATGGGGGCTAATTTGCCGGGATGTGTTTACGCAAAGCATCGTGTAAAGTCGAGGATGAAAATTTGGGTTAAATGGGAGAATCGCGAGGATGCTTCGCGAGGTGGCCTCTGCAGTGTGGCGTCCCCCTTCTGTTCTGCATTCTTGAGCCAGAGCCCGGGGTCGTACAGTAAACAAAAGCCAGCAGTAAAGCGCCACTAAGTTGTAAATCATGGCCGCTGGAGAATGTTTCCACTGTGCAAAGAAGATATGTAAATGCTGATGAGAAAATGGCAGAGGTGCAGACAGTGAGTCATGACTCGCAGTGTGAAGCTGAGGTACTACACCACTTGTTTTCATGTCTTCTGGGAAAAGTCTCGTCTTCTTGTAAGAGCGACTCCCGAGTCTTTATAATTTATTCCTAAGTTTCTGTCTGGCTTCAAAATACTGACCAATAAAGCATCGTAGCATTTAAGCATTTCATTCTGTCACGAGGCCAAGTCCCTTCACTGCCGAGGCCAAAGAAACTAAATATATAAGGTGTTTGGCTGCGCAAAGCCTGCCTGCCAAAACAATTTGTTTTCGTCCTCATTTGTGTGACTCAAAGGATTAAGTGTGGCGATATTTTGTATTTTTCATGTTGTCAGCAAATCCCATAAGTCCAACACCAACAATGATCTGATCTCCCTAACAGTATTATCTGTGAGACCAAAGCCTGACATATAGTAGCTTATTTGTTTGTGCCATGTACATCGTGTCCAAAACCACATCCGTGCGCCACATGTTTTCACCAGGTTCCTTCAATACGACGAAAATGCCACTGTAACTTATTTAGTGGAAACAACCACCCACACACACACACACACATGATCCTCCTGCTGTAAATACTCACTATTTCACCGAATCTGCAGATGAAGATATAAACTAAGTTCTGCTATTTTATTTTATTTTTGCCTATATTATATTTTTCTATACTTTTATTGACAGTAAGAACCAATGAGTTTGTGACAGAGGGCAACAGACAGAGTAAAAAAGTTGAAAAATACAGTTGTGACTCGATTATCCGACCCTTAACAATCCGAAAACCTTGCTATCCGACAGGTTTTTAGGAAAAACGGAACCCATTAAAAACAGCCTTAACATACCGACAGCCTTGGATTCTGACTCCAACATGACATTTTATGTCACAAATAAGAACGTAAGCTACGTTCAGACTGCAGGACTTAATGCTCAATTCAGATTTTTTTGCTAGTTTGTTCACATTTCCAATTAAATGCTACTTGTATGTGATCTGCTGTGTGAACTTCATATGACCCAAAAGTGTCCCGCATGCACAGAAGAGGACACAACGACGTCACACACAGCAAGCGTGCTCAGTGTTTACGTAAGCATGGATGGTGGCGCCGCCGCCACTGGTGGAAACGAACTGTGACCACTGTCCTAAACTGGCATCAGCAGTCAAGTACTGCCTGTGCGTTTCAGCCACTTCCACCCCGTCGGAGCGCTCCCCTGGCGTGGAAGTGTCCCCCGATCGTGCTGAATATTCTTATATTCATCATTAATTGGGCCTGAATATCCAGAGACCAGAAAGTGCTATTGGGACCAGCCCTACTAGTTGTTATAACAACTATGAACAATAATTAACAACAAATGACCCTTCAAGCATCAAGCCCTCCTTGTATCTCGACCTCCGTCTTGACAATCCGACAGCCTTGCTATCCGACATAAAAGAAGGTTTTACATTTAGTGTCGGGTTATCGAGTCACGACTGTATTGACTGAAATTATTGATTGATGTTGGTATTTTCATGGGATTTGTTGATAATAAGAAACACACTGAGTATACTACCAGGTGTGACTCCAGCCTTGGTCTAAAATCCTCAAATGTGGTTCAATCTGGCCAAGCTGAATGTAGTTGTAGCTGACATGGAGACCAGAGGAAGTCTAATTTTAGTAGCTGTCGCGGGAGAAGGATGCTCGAATGAAAACTGAATGCAACAAGGACTAATTTAAATAACCTGTGGGATAAACAGAACTCATACAACTGTTTATTGCAGCAGTAAAACCAGCATTCACCTTCTCTACACAGTGGGCACAGACAGATACCACTACTGTAAGTGATGGAATGCTTCTTTGTAATTTGAGTGAACTGAGCCTTTAATAGGTCTGTATTTAAATGCCTCTACCTGCAGGCCATGGTTCCAGCTCCACGCAGAGCTTCTCCTTTGTCTGCGCTCGACTGTCCCACTTTAATCAAACTGCAATCAGTCCTCACCTCCCGCTGCTGGCTGACGACGCTTCTCTTGAAGGGTTTGACGTCAGCTTCTCCCCGTGAAGCCAATCTCCTCTTTCATACATCACTCGTTGATTCAGCGCTTCCATATTTCTTCCTCTGGTATGTCTTTGTCTCACCTCCATTTTACGGTCACTGCACCTGTGCCAGGACACCGAGACATTTAATTCTTGTAGTTTCGGTCGGCCGAGAAAGATCACTCGACCGTTTCACGTCACTGAGCAGAAAGAGCAGCGACTGGGACTTTTCACGGAACACGAGGTAACGTCAGATGGATCGGTGCTTAACTTTACTGAGCAACTGGTGGGAAAACAGCAAATCTGTGTGTCGTCATGCTGGTAAAGTTCTACATTTCTACCGAATAATAAATGTATTAAAAAAACAAAACAAAAAGACAACTCACATCAGCATGCTGTTGTTGGCAGAAGATGCATTCCAATTAGATGTACACAACACAGAAGGCAACGTGGCTTTCATTAAATCTGTATATTGTGGGTTTTCCCTGTCAGTCTGAGTATTTTAGATGCTGCACAGGTCATTGAAGGGACTCCTAAAGAAAAGGACGATTTGTTTGTTTACAAAGACAAAAAAAAAGTGTGACAGGAAACAGTCCAAACTTCATTTCACTCACCTTGACGTGTGCTTGAATGCTGCAGAAAAAGCTCATAAAGGCAACTTGGTATTAGGATCATTTACTAGGATCATTTAAAAAAACAGGATTCACCATACTAGAAAATTGCTGCATCTGCAATGACATGTAATTCAACACTGGTGCAAAAAAGTATCCTGTAAAAGCAGCAGCACTGACCGGGACTGTGTGTGCCGTCTGCGTATCTTCAGGTTTGAGCTCGCAGAAAAGGTATGTGGCAGAAGTATTCCTTTGATCAGCTGCTAAAACAGATCTGTCGCTCCGCTTCACTTTGGATAAAACATATCACTATTTGACAAGAGGATACAAATTCTTTTATTTAGGTTTCGGAATACAGTGTGTAGAAAAAAAAACAAAACAACTAAATTAGCAGATGATTGAATGGAGCTTTGTATATCACAACCACCCCAAAAGTACAGCTTTTAAAACTGTCAAGCCTTTTAAAAACATTCCAAAGCAAAACTGGCTGAAATTTTTTGTTCTTCTTTGTGATTTACTTTTTATAAACTGGCAAAGTGTTCTTCATGGTGATGAACAGCTCCAAAACCACAAAATCTGGAGCCGATTTATGAGGCATTAGCAAACTCTGGAGATGTAGGGTGAGAGGAGGATGGAAATGATGAAAATAAAGTCTATACAATCAAGAGTGACATGAAAAAAGCCAAGTTTTTCCAGTGGCTTATGAATCGCAATGAGAGGAACATAAACCTGTATAAAATTATATTATGCTTGCACAGTGAAAATTCCATTTAGATTTATGTGCTTCCCCCCCTTTAACACAGAAGCACGCACATAAATGCTTAATAACATTACGGGGTGGGAAGACAATTTAGCAATTTAACTGATGCTCCTAAGCAGAGTTCTTGACAGTACCTCTGTGTTCTAGCCCACCCTGTGTGCTGTCCTGCATTAAATGAGCTGCTGTCTATCAGATCTTGCGTTTCTTCCACTCGGGTTCTTTG
The DNA here is from genome assembly GCF_000690725.1 of Stegastes partitus. Classification (NCBI taxonomy): domain Eukaryota; kingdom Metazoa; phylum Chordata; class Actinopteri; family Pomacentridae; genus Stegastes; species Stegastes partitus. The sequence continues at coordinate 139,481 of NW_007578187.1, forward strand.
TCAGCTTCCTCATCCTCCTCTGATTCCTCTGCAAACACGGGCTCTGGCTGGGTCCTGCAGGGATTCAACAAAAAGGAGTAATGATTTAACTGTTTGTTCAGACAACTTCAGAGCAAAACAATGAACTGTTTAACAAAGAAAATAACTCGATGACAGCTGTGTGGCAATGAATTAAGTTAGAGTTTATCATTTTAGCGGAATTATTTCTTCATTTGAGAGCAAATGAGGTTTAATGAAGTTCAGCTGCGAATCTTTAGGAGTTACATGGAGCAGAAAAGATTGTCCAGGAACAGAGATTATTAATATATGCACATACTGATGAGGTCTGCGTGGCCTCTTTTGCCTATTTTAATGATGAGTTTTACGTATTTTTAAAGGCCCTTTTACAAACAGGCGTAAGCTATAAATGCTGTGATATGTGGCATTGCTTCACGCTGCATACTCCCAATAAATAAACATTAAAGAATCCAATAAATTCCAATCTAAAGCTGCTTTTCATAAAGTCGCTCCTCCTCCGAGAATTAATTGGACGTTTAAGGTAATTTCAGGCCAGCAACGAGAGCTGTAACAACCACTATTAGCATACTGTCTGAGAAAACACGCCGAAACACGGCTAATTTACTCCATGTGATTTACCTACTGTAATGTGTATTGCTAGCATACTATATTTAACCGAAGACTGTTTGCCTGCAGTATGCGAAACAGAGTGTTTGATTTGGCTCGCGGCTTTGTTCCGCGCTTACATAGCTGTCTGAGTCTGATAGTGATCTAAATCTGTCCGTTAGCCTCCTCTCTGCAGTTTGAAGTGTGTACCTGTAAAGCTGCACAGCCTTTTTAAACATTCATGTGTCACACCGGTAGAGAGAAACCCAAGTACCGTCACAATACCATAATTAGCAATACTCATCTTACACTGTCTGCTGATGAGGGCCAGCCTTGAAACGGGAGAGGCTGGCTGACAGAAACAGTCGGACGGACACAATGTGCGAATGATTGATTCTCTTACTGTGTGTACGCTGGGGCGACCCAGTACGGGTTCTCCGACGCCTCCTTGGCGTGACGTAGGATGGCTTCTCGCGGGTTGCTGTCATCGGTTTTGTCTAATGCGATGTTCTTCACGATGAATGACGACAGGGTGCCACCGTGAGCTGCCACTCGGCCTCCTCGGCCTGTCGGGACACAAGATCACTGAATTAAATGTAGTTAAGGCTTAAAGATATGAAAGAAATCACACATGCATCTTCTTAGAAACGTCATGATTTATTATGTTCATCCATTATCTCCATTATCTATACACCTCACTAGGGTCATGGGGGGG